>NW_025547255.1:0-97130 GCF_905237065.1 Salmo salar
ATTGGACTATAAGGTATAGAGAATGATGAACCAATACCATAGTGGTGATGTATAATGTATTGGACTATAAGGTATAGAGAATGATGAACCAATACCATAGTGGTCATGTATAATGTATTGGACTATAAGGTATAGAGAATGATAAACCAATACCATGGTGGTGATGTATAATGCTGGATGTATTGGACTATAAGGTATAGAGAATGATGAACCAATACCATAGTGGTGATGTATAATGTATTGGACTATAAGGTATAGAGAATGATAGAGACTGTAGGATTATAGAAAAGCTGTTGGCGTATTAATGTTGGGAGTTTGAAATAATGTTCAGTGAATGTGAGTATATTTAGGTGGTTTAAATTATTATTAACTTCCTACTTAATGTTTTAAAAAAGTGGACTGTGCTAAAATCTTGCTAATCCAGTCATTATTGTACCGACTACGACGGTGAGAGACATGTTTTAGATAACGTACGTGTCATGTATCTACCATCTTCGGCAGGGTAGCCTAGTGGTTAGAGCGTTGGGCTAGTAAATCCGAAAGGTTGCAAGTTCGAATCCCGAGCTGACAATGTACAAATCTGTTGTTCTGCCCCTGAACAAGGCAGTTAACCCACTGTTCCTAGGCCGACATTGAAAATAAGAATTTGTTCTTAACCGACTTGCCTAGTTAAATAAAAGGTCAAATATGTATATACATTCCAACACCATCACAAATAGTGATTCACCATGTATGAGTACAGAGACAAAATAGAAAATGTCTCAGGCAGTATTTGACGTATCTAAATAAAGTGTAACCTACTAATCCATGTCTAGATAGAGAAGTGGCGTGTTGGGGAACAATCTTACAGTCCAGAAATGACAGCTATACCATCTATGGCAAAAGCATTGGTCTCTGCTGGAGACAGTAGAACTGTCAACACAGGCTTTCAGTATTCCCCGACCTCTCTGTAGGAACATTCATGTACCCAGGCACCAATGGTGTATGGAAAGGATCCCACCCTGGTCACTGATGTAGATGACCGATTTTAGAGAGAGAGACAAGTGGCTTAGCAGAATGCAATCTAAAGCTTGTGTGGTCTAGACACAAGAATTCTACCATCTAGGGCTAAAGTTCCTGACGGGACAATACAACTCTACCATCTAGGGCTAAAGTTCCTGACGGGACAATACAACTCTACCATCTAGGGCTAAAGTTCCTAACGGGGACAATACAACTCTACCATCTAGGGCTAAAGTTCCTGACGGGGACAATACAACTCTACCATCTAGGGCTAAAAGTTTCTGACGGGGAAAAAAAAAAAGACGGGGACAATACAACTCTACCATCTAGGGCTAAAAGTTCCTGACGGGGACAATACAACTCTACCATCTAGGGCTAAAGTTCCTGGACGGGGACAATACAACTCTACCATCTAGGGCTAAAGTTCCTGACGGGGACAATACAACTCTACCATCTAGGGCTAAAAGTTCCTGACGGGGACAATACAACCTCTACCATCTAGGGCTAAAAGTTCCTGACGGGGACAATACAACTCTACCATCTAGGGCTAAAGTTCCTGACGGGACAATACAACTCTACCATCTAGGGCTAAAGTTCCTGACGGGGACAATACAACTCTACCATCTAGGGCTAAAGTTCCTGACGGGGACAATACAACTCTACCATCTAGGGCTAAAGTTCCTGACGGGGACAATACAACTCTACCATCTAGGGCTAAAGTTCCTGACGGGGGACAATACAACTCTACCATCTAGGGCTAAAGTTCCTGACGGGACAATACAACTCTACCATCTAGGGCTAAAGTTCCTGACGGGACAATATAATTCTCATCATGACATGTTACAGTAAGTAGTACAATGATCCGTTTGTCACCTGTTAAACTGATTTTTATATTGAATTTAATCTTTGATATGCTCAAACAAGCATGTGTAAATGTTGTTGGTGCTCTTCAACTCTAAAATGCACTAGATTGTATAAGACAAAACCTACAAATAAAAAGACAACAGGCAAATGCATTTGTGGTTTCTCCTCAGAGGTGAGTGAATAAGCCCATGCTTGGTGAATAGCAGTTGGTTGATCTCTGAGAGAAGGACACAGGAGAGCTGAATAGATCATGAGAGACAAAAGTGAAAGAAAATCATCACCACAAAGGAATGTAGTTTGTGAGCTATAAAACGAACATCCTGACAGTCTGAGGCAGGGTGCTCTGCAATCATCTTACTATTGACAGGGATAATGTGGCATTTCTTATTTGTTAGTATGAATGAAATGAGTTAGTCCTGCCTTGATGACTGTATAAGATTTACACTACTTGTCCTATAGATTTTTGAAGTCTTAAATTACTTGGAATAAGTGATAACTAAAAGGCTCCTTGTCCCAGATTTACCTGCTAGCTAGCGGTAAAGCTATCTGTTCCTGCTAGCTAGCAACATATCGACTTGTTGTAACTAGCAAGCTGGCTACATTACTACAGTTGATGCAATCTAAGTTGGGGAGTCATTTTACAACTTGCATAGATGGTATCACATTCCTATAACTAAATAGATGACAAATAATTTTAAAAAGTATTTACCTGATAGCAGTTTGTCAGACGGTGGTCTCGTGAAGGCGGTCTCCAGCTGTACTACCTTAAGTACGGATTACGTGATTGGCAGACGTAGTACCATGGATAGTACACAAGTTCTGATTGGTTTACAGTTTAGTACTCCGTGGCATTTAGCTGTCCAGCTAGCGAACGTAAGTACTTTGAAATAATGTGCAAGAATTGACTTTGCCAAACAGAAATGTGTTCGGAATAAATAAATATACACAAAAGGTAAACCCAAGCTCCTCCCTCCACAGTAGTGCTGAGTGGTTAACCAACATTAAGGTTGATTATTATTCTTTTTTTTTAAACTAATTGACCGACATTGATTCAATTACTTGAATTCCATTTCGTTCTGGTATTTGTGAGCCCAACACAGTTTCTCTAGAGAAATCAAATAATTTGAGAGAAATCAAGTTAGGAACGATGTAGGATGCTGGAAGTGGTAGTTTTCATTAAGCAAATATTCAACCTAGTTCAGAGCAGAAACGTGGTAATAAACTACAATGACCATAATTCATTGTGCCATTTTTTCCAGCTCAGAGAGTGATCAGAGAGGAAGAGGCGAAGCGAGAGGTTTTACTCTTGGCAAAATAAGCACAATGACTTTCTATGGGCTTATTTTGGACCTAAGCTTGTCACCTGCCTTCCTGCTTTTGTGACAGTGACTGCAATTGTTAGGGTCTGAGACATGAGCATCTCATCATTGTTTACAGATCTCTGGACGGATACACTTTTACACCTGCTACGTTGGGTTAGATACACTCAGACCACATGAGAGAGAAACTTACACAACGACAAGAGGGACAGAGACAGTTTGTGAAAGTATACCTCATCTACTATGAAGAACTAGTAAAATGATTGTATGGCTGCAGAGCTGTCTGACATAGGCAGGCTGACTACAGACAGTACAGTATGGGCAGGACAGAAAGTTAGATGGCCTGGCTGGCTGAAGCTGCTACTGCCTGAACAGAGATGATCAGGCTACTTTAAGGAATGAAAAGTAAATCACCAAATTAAACCCAAGTAAAATACAAAACTGAAATATTCATAATTTCATTGTTGTCTACTAAATGTGGAACTTAGAGACAATGGAATGTTTTTAATGTTTTGGCAATTGAATGTTCACTATTTTTGGCTTTGGAATTTCCATTAAAAAGCTTTAAAATAATTGTAACACCATTATTTCATAATGTATTTACTGTAAATAGCTGAACCGACCTCAAAAAGCACCAAATCGCTCAGCACGACTTGGCAGAGCTCTATTAATCTCAAAAAGTAAAGCAGATAGCTTGCTATTGCCCACCACTTACAAGACACATATTAAACACTTGAAATAAGCTTTACCTGCACCGGTCCCCAAACACACAGTTTCCTTTCTGAAAGAACTTGCAAATCATAGCTGCAGCTGGTTGGCTGGTGTTAAGATCATGGGAATATCGACAGTTGGTGCCTTCTTTGCAAAGCCCATGCATGAAATACCTGCGAATAACCAAAAACTAAAGTCACACAGATGATTTGAAATCTGCTCTGTTGAAATACCTGCAAATGGAAAGACAAAATGAAAAATGTCTGCTAAAGTTATTCCACATCGATTACAACAAACAAACAGCCTGAATTTAGCTTTTGAACCAAACAATGATGCTCGTTGTAAAACGTTATTGTGGGAATATGAAGGGTAGCAACAATTCTTCCTGTTATCAACATTTTATTTTTTATCACTTGCGACAAATAAGACCTAATGATACAAATATCTCAGGAGCTTTGACTCAATATTCCACTACAACTAATATCCAGCGGAATTCACAGACCAGTGGATAGCTAGTAAACAGACTAGCAATATTACCAAACTAGTGTTGACGGTTATGACCAATTTCAGAGTAATTAACTAGCTAACATTAACTAACAGAGTAAACACTCCCTGGTTTATATCATTCTAGCTAGTTAGCTGGATGTCTCTACCGCATTTAAGCTTTGGTCGAGGAATGAGAGCTCTGCGAAATATCCAACCATATTACAACCCCCCGGAATCATTTCAGTGTTTAGCTGATGAATATTACCCAACCATATTTAACAATTTGATGATGTTAATGATATGAATTCAGTGTGTGTTTGCCGCTGGTTGTCCGTGCGTTTTCCTTTCGTGTTGCCATTGCGGATGTTACTGTCTTTACTTTGAATCGTATGGAGAATAGCTCTCTAGCTAATGGCTCAACTGCAGGACGAATCCGTTTACCATCGGCTGGCTGGATCACAACAAACACAGCTGGGCTTGCTACGGGAGCACAAAAGACGGCGTTGGAAGTCTCTTAACAAACGGCCAAACCCCGGCGTTTTGGTTACAAACCATGGACAACATCAATATAGTTGTGCTAAATTGATCCCCGGGTCTTGTCCTACCTGCAGGTGACGTGTTTGGTCCAGGCTCCTGTTATTGCTGGAGCCGCTGTAGCTGCTGCCTCCGCCATTGCTGTTATGTTGAGGTTGAAGCCCAGTACCCGGATCTTCCGGAAAGTCGAGCTCCGAATCGGGAATCTTCGGAAAATCGACGCTGCTGCTGTTTCTGTGCTTGTGACCTGTAATGAAGCCCATGCACCGACCTACCGCCAGAGGGCACGCCAGAGCAGCAGGATATTTCAGACAAATCAATCAAATAATCTGAACACAGATAGAACAATGAGACATATTTTACCCGATGTATAAATGTGAAGCATCCGGTTGGGTCAAATATGGTGATGAGAGGAAGCCCAGTGGACGGCAGTGGAGAAGATCGAGGGTGAGATTATGCAAATGTTCTCATCTATGAATAATTTGATCTCAATACAGTTTTCTGTTACCAAAACTAGAATTTGTTACGAACAGAGTGGACCAAATTTTGTTGATTTTACCCTTTGCCAAAGTTGTAAAAAATGTTGTTGTTTAGGAGCGCGCTTCACAGAGTAGGCGGTCCCTAACGGAAATATGCAAATAATGTTAAAATGCACCAATAGGATCGAGCTTGCTTGGATCTGCTCCCTGCTTGCTTGTTCCGCCCACTATGACTAATTTATTCCCATCGGAAACGACAGTCTGGTATATCTTGGGTCAGTTGTAAAAATCTTTGATTCACATTATGAGGTCATAATAAACTGACAGAACAGATATGCTGTTATGCAAATGCAACATCACATCCTGAGGTGTGCAGCGGTCTAAGGCACTGCATCGCAGTGCTAGAGGCGCCACTACAGACCTTGGTTCGATTCCGGGCTGTATCACAACCAGCTGTGATCGTGAGTCCCAGAGGGTAACGCCAATTGGCCTAGCGTCGTCCGGGTAAGTGGAGGGTTTGGCCGGGGTAGGCCGTCATTGTAAATAAGAATTTGTTCTTAACTGACTTGTCTAGTTAAATAAACATTTTTTTTTTTACATCGATTGCGTAATCACCCATCGTTATCAGAATTTATACAAAGTCATTTAAGAAGTAGACAATTCATTATGATGTAGTTGTAACACTATCTATGTGTTCAGAGAACTAAACGGAGCTCAAATCAACTACTCTGAATGAAAGAACAGGCACAAATGCATAGATTCTCATAGCTACAGATTCCAACACCAGATAATGTGAGTTAACCACATTTCTTTGGTATCCATTATTATTTACCTTTATTTAACGAGGCAAGTCAGTTAAGAACAAATTATTATTTTCAATGACGGCCTACCAGGGAACAGTGGGTTAACTGCCTTGTTCAGGGGCAGAACGACAGATTTTTACCTTGTCAGCTCAGGGATTCGATCTTGCAACCTTTCGGTTACTAGTCCGACGCTCTAACCGCCAGGCTACCTGCCGCCAGGCTACCTGCCGCCAGGCTACCTGCCGCCAGGCTACCTGCCGCCAGGCTACCTGCCCCTACCTGCCACCAGGCTACCTGCCGCTAGGCTACCTGCCGCCAGGCTACCTGCCCTACCTGCCACCAGGCTACTTGCCGCAAGGCTACCTGCCGCTAGGCTACCCGCCCTACCTGCCGCCAGGCTACCTGCCGCTAGGCTACCTGCCGCTAGGCTACCTGCCCTACCTGCCACCAGGCTACCTGCTGATAGGCTACCTGCCCTACCTGCCGCCAGGCTACCTGCCGCCAGGCTACCTGCCGTCAGGCTACCTGCCGCTAGGCTTCCTGCCGCTAGGCTACCTGCCGCTAGGCTACCGCTAGGCTACCTGCCACTAGGCTACCTGCCACTAGGCTACCCTGCCACTAGGCTACCTGCTACCTGCCACTAGTCTACCTGCCACTAGGCTACCTGCCACTAGGCTACCTGCCACTAGACTACCTGCCACTAGGCTACCCTGCCACTAGGCTACCTTCTACCTGCCACTGGTCTACCTGCCACTAGGCTACCTGCTTCCTGCCACTAGTCTATCTGCCACTAGGCTACCTGCTACCTGACACTAGTCTACCTGCCACTAGGCTACCTGCTACCTGCCACTAGACTACCTGCCACTAGGCTACCTGCTACCTGCCACTAGACTACCTGCCACTAGGCTACCTGCTACCTGCCACTAGACTACCTGCCACTAGGCTACCTGCTACCTGCCACAAGTCTACCTGCCACTAGGCTACCCTGCCACTAGGCTACTGCTACCTGCCACTAGGCTACCCTGCCACTAGGCTACCTGCTACCTGCCACTAGACTACCTGCCACTAGGCTACCTGCTACCTGCCACTAGACTACCTGCCACTAGGCTACCTGCTACCTGCCACAAGTCTACCTGCCACTAGGCTACCCTGCCACTAGGCTACTGCTACCTGCCACTAGGCTACCCTGCCACTAGGCTATTTGCTACCTGCCACTAGTCTACCTGCCACTAGGCTACCTGCCACTAGGCTACCTGCCACTAGGCTACCCTGCCACTAGGCTACCTTCTACCTGCCACTAGGCTACCTTCTACCTGCCACTAGACTACCTGCCACTAGACTACCTGCCACTAGGCTACCTGCCACTAGACTACCTGCCACTAGGCTACCCTGCCACTAGGCTACCTGCTACCTGCCACTGGTCTACCTGCCACTAGGCTACCTGCTTCCTGCCACTAGTCTATCTGCCACTAGGCTACCTGCTACCTGACACTAGTCTACCTGCCACTAGGCTACCTGCTACCTGCCACTAGACTACCTGCCACCAGGCTACCTGCTACCTGCCTCTAGACTACCTGCCACTAGGCTACCTGCCACCTGCCACTAGACTACCTGCCACTAGGCTACCTGCCACCTGCCACAAGTCTACCTGCCACTAGGCTACCCTGCCACTAGGCTACTGCTACCTGCCACTAGGCTACCCTGCCACTAGGCTACCTGCCACCCGCCACTAGACTACCTGCCACTAGGCTACCTGCCACCTGCCACTAGACTACCTGCCACCAGGCTACCTGCTACCTGCCACAAGTCTACCTGCCACTAGGCTACCCCTGCCACTAGGCTACTGCTACCTGCCACTAGGCTACCCTGCCACTAGGCTATTTGCTACCTGCCACTAGTCTACCTGCCACTAGACTACCTGCCACTAGTCTACCTGCCACTAGACTACCTGCCACTAGTCTACCTGCCACTAGGCTACCCTGCCACTAGTCTACCTGCCACTAGGCTACCTTCTACCTGCCACTAGGCTACCTTCTACCTGCCACTAGTCTACCTGCCACTAGGCTACCCTGCCACTAGGCTACCTTCTACCTGCCACTAGGCTACCTGCTACCTGACACTAGTCTACCTGCCACTAGGCTACCTGCTACCTGCCACCAGACTACCTGCCACTAGGCTACCTAGTGGTTATACTGGGCGTTATAGGGTAGGTGATGTTTGATGTAGCACAAATAATTGTCAACCAACCTAGCGATACCGTCGTTGTCCTTGATTTGTGGAAACAAGAGTCTCATAAAATGTACATGTCCAGTTGCAGGAGGTCCGTTTGAATTCTGAAATAAAAGAGCTCAGTTAATTAAAATAAATATCTGTTTTGCTCCATGAAGTAATGGAACAATGTGTACGTCATCTTGTCTATTTCAAGTCTTCTCTCATTGATTCAGACAGGGGGGTTTCCACCCCAAAGTGTCACATGTCATGATGACAGACCCCTGTATCGAAAATTGTTACCAAAACCTTTTTGTTGTTGTTGCTAACTCACATTTTACCTGCTGTTACAATCTGTTGATAGTATTCCTGCTGGGTCGGTCTAGACATCCTAAACTGGAAATCCTATTGACTTCCTCCCAAAGGAGTTATTGATTTTTACAGGTCTGTGTGTGGCGCTGCTGGGGGCAGATCATTCCATTTCTATCACTTTCCAATCCTCTGCTACATCAACACTTCAACCCATGTGAACTTCATAGTATGTAGTCAATCAAATCAAAGTTTATGGGTCACGTACGCTGATTTGCAGATATTATCGCAGGTGAAATGCAGCAGTGCAGTAATATCTAGCAGCACGATAACAATACACACGTCATCCAAAAGTTAATGAGCTGTCAAGAGTCCTGAATATTAACATATATGTACAGTGCATTTGGAATGTATTCAGACCCCTTCCCTTTTTCCACATTTTGTTAAATTCCAGCCTTATTCTAAAATGGATGAAATAAAACATTTCCCTCATCAATCTACACACAATACCCCATAATGACATCACAATACCCCATAATGACATCACAATACTTCATAATGACATCACAATACCCCATAATGTTTTTTTAGATATTTTTGCAAATGAATGAAAGATAAAAACAGTGGTCCTCCCGAGTGGCACAGCAGTCTAAGACACTACAGCCTGAAGTTTGCTCCCAGGCTGTGTAACAAACCGCTGTAACCGGGAGTCCCAAAGGGCGGCGCACAATTGGCCCAGTGTCGTCCGGGTTAGGGGAGGGTTTGGCCGGGCGCCTGCAAGCTGACTTCGGTCGTCAGACTTCCGACACATTGGTGCAGCTGGCTTCCGAGTTAAATGGGTGAGTGTTAAGAAGCGCGGATTGGCGGGTCATGTTTCGAGGACGCATGACTCGACCTTTGCCTCTCCCAAGCCCGTTGGGGATTTGCAGCGATGAAACAAGATCGAAAATTTGGGAGAAAAAAGTGTTCAGACCCTTTGCTACGAGACTCGAAATTGAACTCATTTGCATCCTGTTTCCATTGATGATCCTTGAGCTGTTTCTCCACCTGTGAAAAATGTAATTGATTGGACATGATTTGGAAAGGCACACACCTGTCTATATAAGGTCCCACAGTTGACAGTGCATGTCAGTGCAAAAACCAAGCAATGAGGTTAAAGGAATTGTCCGTAGACCTCCGAGACAGGATTGTGTCGAGGCACAGATTTGGGGAAGGGTACCAAAACATGTCTGCAGCATTGAAGGTCCCCAAGAACACAGTGGCCTCCATCATTCTTAAATGCAAGAAGTGTGGAACCACCAAGACTCTTCCAAGAGCTGGCCACCCTTCCAAACTGAGCAATCGGGGGAGAAGGGCCTTGGTCAAGGAGGTGAGCAAGAACCCGATGGTCACTCTGACAGAGCTTCAGAGTTCCTCTGTGGAGATGGGAGAACCTTCCAGAAGGACAAACATCTCTGCAGCACTCTAACAATCAGGCCTTAATGGTAGAGTGGCCCGATGGAAGCCATTCCTCAGTAAAAAACACATGACAGCCTGCTTGGAGTTTGCCAAAAAAAGGCACCTAAAGAACTCTCAGACCTTGAGAAACAAGATTCTCTGGTCTGATTAAACCAAAATTAAACTCTCTGGCCTGAATGCCAAGCATCACGTCTGGAGGAAACCTGGCACCATCCCTACGGTGAAGCATGGGGGTGGCAGCATTATACTGTGAGGATGTGTTTCAGCCGCAAGGACTGGGAGACTAGTCAGGATCGAGGGAAAGATGAACGGAGCAAAGTACAGAAAGATCCATGATGAAAACCTGCTCCAGAGCGCTCAGGACCTCAGACTGGGGCAAAGGTTCACCTTCCAACAGGACAATGACCCTAAGCACACAGTCAAGACAATGCAGAGTGTCTCTGAATGTCCTCGAGTGGCCCAGCCAGAGCCCGGACTTGAACCCGATCGAACATCTCTGGAGAGATCTGAAAATAGCTGTGCAGCGACACTCCCCATCCAACCTGACAGAGCTTGAGAGGATCTGCAGAGAAGAATGGGAAGAACTCCCCAAGTACAGGTGTGCCAAGCTTGTAGCGTCATACCCAAGAATACTTGAGTATTGAGTAAAGGGTCTGAATACTTATGTAAATCTAATATTTCCGTTTTTTTTTAAATACATTTGCTAGATTATTTGCTTTGCCATTATGGGGTATTGTGATGTCATTATTGGGTATTGTGATGTCATTATGGGGTATTGTGATGTCATGTGTTATAGATTGATGAGGGGGGAAATGATTTAATCCATTTTAGAATAAGGCTGTAACATAACAAAATGTGGAAAAAGTCAAGCAGTCTGAATACTTTCCCAAATGCACTGTATATAAGAACAACATTCATATTCAGTGAGAGGGACCTAAGATTCCTATTTTGCTCTTTGTTAATTGAAAGAGAGAGGACTAGGAAAAGAGGGTTGGGGTGGCAGAAGTGAGAAAACAGGGAAAGAGAGAGAGAGATGAGAAACAGTGAGAGATAGAATGAGAAAGAGAGAGAAACAGAGTGAGAGAGAGAGAGAGAGAGAGAGAGAGAGAGAGAGAGAGAGAATTTGCACTTGTTGTGTGGGTGGGAGTAAAACTTATATTTCACCACTAGAGGGCACTAAAACCCTGTGTTTTTATTTTGTCTTTATAGGTGAATGTGCGTGTGTGTGTGTGTGTGTGTGTGTGTGTGTGTTCCCACTCATGCCTACTTGTGCCTGTATGACTCTCTCTCTGTGCCACTTACCGATGCCTCGTTATAACACAGACACCTCGTTAGTGTACCACAGCCAATTACAACCGCCGCAGCTCTCCCGCGAGGGGCTATCACCGCTTCTTGATTGGCTATGATTGGCATGATAACAAGCTGAGCCTGAGCCACCAACCAACACACACACACACACACACACACACACACACACACACACACACACACACACACACACACACACACACACACACACACACACACACACACACACACACACACACAAACACACAACAAACCCAAGGCAGGCAGCACTTAGCTGTTAATGACTATGCCAGATTGACAGCCAGCCCTGTCTCTCCTACTCATACAGCCAGCCCTGGCTCTCCTACTCATACAGCCAGCCCTGTCTCTCCTACTCATACAGCCAGCCCTGTCTCTGCTACTCATACAGCCAGCCCTGTCTCTCCTACTCATACAGCCAGCCCTGTCTCTCCTACTCATACAGCCAGCCCTGTCTCTCCTACTCATACAGCCAGCCCTGTCTCTCCTACTCATACAGCCAGCCCTGTCTCTCCTACTCATACAGCCAGCCCTGTCTCTCCTACTCATACAGCCAGCCCTGCCTCTCCTACTCATACAGCCAGCCCTGTCTCTGCTACTCATACAGCCAGCCCTGTCTCTCCTACTCATACAGCCAGCCCTGCCTCTCCTACTCATACAGCCAGCCCTGCCTCTCCTACTCATACAGCCAGCCCTGTCTCTGCTACTCATACAGCCAGCCCTGTCTCTGCTACTCATACAGCCAGCCCTGTCTCTGCTACTCATACAGCCAGCCCTGTCTCTGCTACTCATACAGCCAGCCCTGTCTCTCCTACTCATACAGCCAGCCCTGTCTCTCCTACTCATACAGCCAGCCCTGTCTCTGCTACTCATACAGCCAGCCCTGTCTCTCCTACTCATACAGCCAGCCCTGTCTCTGCTACTCATACAGCCAGCCCTGTCTCTCCTACTCATACAGCCAGCCCTGTCTCTCCTACTCATACAGCCAGCCTCATGGAATAGTTTATCAGGAGGCAACCAGAGATCAATCAGGATGGTGGATTGATTGAAATGTGTTTATTATGATCATGATGAACAATAATCCTGCTATCCACTTCAGAACTGTGTGAGCCGCTGTAATAGTTAGTTAGTGTGTGTCAGGTAGTAAGCCTAGTCCGAGACAGAACGGCCCGTAGTAATACTGTAAAGCGTCACTGTTACGCTGCTGGGAAATTCTTCCATTTCACTGTTGAGGTTTCTGCGAATCCACCCAGGCGTAATGACTGTCTGGTTTGAGATCAATATTTTTTGGGGACCTAATTTTGTCCTCAAACAGCTGTAGCAAAGAATGTGTCTTCTCCTTTTTGCGACACTGGGTTAAGTTCTCCTCAGTTAGGTCTGTCTCGTATTCTGGGATGTCAGGAGTATGGCAGAACTGTATTCTGGGATGTCAGGAGTATGGCAGAACTGTATTCTGGGAAGTCAGGAGTATGGCAGAACTGTATTCTGGGAAGTCAGGAGTATGGCAGAACTGTATTCTGGGAAGTCAGGAGTATGGCAGAACTGTATTCTGGGAAGTCAGGAGTGTGGCAGAACTGTATTCTGTGTCCAGGCCAGGCAGAGAACACCAGTTGGGTTGCTATGGAATTAGAAAGGAGAACAGAGGATGAGCTTAGCATCATGATTGGCTGACCCATGCAGTTGTTATGATGACACAATGGAAACAGTAACTGCTTCACCATTCTGTTTAATTGTATATATCTATATGATACAGGTATCTCAGGTGGGGAAGATGGGCTCGTGGTAACGGCTGGAGCGGAATCAGTGGAATGGTATCAAATACATCAAACACATGGTTTCCATGGTTTCCATGTGTTTGATGCAAATCCTTGCGCTCCGTTCCAGCCATTATTATGAGCTGTCCTCCCCTCAGCAGCCTCCTCTGATGATTATGGTTGGAATGAAAAAGGCCCCAGACACAAGTAGAAACTATGAGCATGACAGAAAAATAAGTTAGGGAGAATTAGTTAGAGGAAAGTCCTTTGTCACAGCAGTGATCTTCAGTTTTCAACACTTTGCTGTTGTTTAGCGTTTTGGTTACCACGACAAAGCTGTCCTTCGGGGTACAGGTGAGAGGTCAGGTAGGTAGGAGGTAGACGACACAGGAGATCACGGCGATGCTTTCTGCTCGTGGGTGCTGGGAATTGTCTTGACATTTTCCACGATCTACACTTTCTGAACTCTAACGCCTCAGCGCGTCGACAGGTGTTGATTGGATGTTGTTGAATAGCGACATAAGCAGACCTCCGGAGACGAACAGATCATTAGCTAAAGCAAAGGCTTTATAAATCCCCAATCAGCTGCACCCCTTAACAGTCCTTTGATGAAGGTCGTGGCAAACATGATTCTGTAACGCTTACAGCTTTGAGACATTCTCACAGACCTCTGTACATTGACACGTCTGTCAGCAACTCTAGTCACCCTCATACAAGACCACTGATCCTGAAGGCTCACTCACCTTGGAGAGACATCCTATACTGTAAACCATGTGTTTCCATGTTCAGTGTGTGTGTGTGTGTGTGTGTGTGTGTGTGTGTGTGTGTGTGTGTGTGTGTGTGTGTGTGTGTGTGTGTGTGTGTGTGTGTGTGTGTGTGTGTGTGTGTGTGTGTGTGTGTGTGTGTGGTTGTGTGTGTGGTGTGTGTGTGTGTGTGTGTAGCAGATGTCTTTGTGACATGAGCACATTTATGCAAACTCCTCTGTGAGAAACACATGGTAAACAAGGATGTGCTGTCGCTATGGATACCGGGCTGGAACACGGAACAGCTAGTGTTTGAGGAGAGGGAAGTGATGAAAGCGTGTACAATACTACACACAATGTTTTTGATGTCACCCACTCAAAACACAGGCTCATTTTACAAAATGGAAACGTATTGAAGCGTTCAAACAAACCCGCTTGATATGACATCACTGGAGGAGATAGAGAGTGTTATAGATGGAAGATTTGTGGAGATCACAAGAGGCAGCGTTTCTGTTCCTCTTTACTCCGCTTAAAACCCTTTAATCCTTTACTGTTTAGCTATTTCTGTATTTATTGACTCTAGGGGATCTAAGCAACGTACATCAACCAATCAAAGGTAACTGTGTAGACTTACGACAGTGTTATTGATGGAAACGGATGGGGAATAGCAAGCAGTGGAGGTTAAAGGAAGCCAGGCTTCCCCCAAATATTGGACCAATAAAAAAACAAAAACAATTATGAAATAAAGTTCTCTTCGTCTCTCAGTGTTTTCATCATTTTTGGTAAATTCGCAAGTGGCTGAATCTCCCAGGAGAAATCATCCGTGCGAGGGAAACGTGTAGCCCATGTTTCTGATGCTGTCTGAAACTAAGGAAACGTGTAGACCATGTATATGATGCTGTCTGAAACTAAGGAAACGTGTAGACCATGTATATGATGCTGTCTGAAACTAAGGAAACGTGTAGCCCATGTATCTGATGCTGTCTGAAACTAAGGAAACGTGTAGCCCATGTATCTGATGCTGTCTGAAACTAAGGAAACGTGTAGCCCATGTATCTGATGCTGTCTGAAACTAAGGAAACGTGTAGACCATGTATCTGATGCTGTCTGAAACTAAGGAAACGTGTAGCCCATGTATCTGATGCTGTCTGAAACTAAGGAAACGTGTAGCCCATGTATCTGATGCTGTCTGTGTCACGGCTGTTTAAAGGATCGGACCAAAGCGCAGAATGGTTGTAGTTCCCACAAACACAAACACAAGTGGAAAAACCCCCTACTTAAATATGATCTCCATTTAGAGACAACGAGGACCGGCTGCCTCTAATTGGAGATCATCCCAACAACCCGAAACATAGAAATAGAAACCTAGAAAACCCACATAGAAACAGATAACAAGAAAACCACCCAAAAACACCCCTGTCACACCCTGACCACTCTACTATAGAAAATGACATCTTACAAGGGTCAGGACGTGACAGTCTGAAACAAAGGAGTATGACGTGTTGACACCGTAGCGTTTGATTGGTTGACGCCAGGAAGCATTTGGCCTCCCTTGATAAAGAAATGTAAAAAGAATTAGCCAATCAGCGTTGAATTAAGCTCAACTGTGGGTTATCCTGGCGCAGCAAAACTCCCCCCAAGGGAAGCCAGTTTGGATTTGGCTTCAAACCAATCAAATCACATCCTAAGCAAAACGTCATCATTGTCAGAAAAACGTGTTTGATTGTGGTCTGCTTGTGTTGATGTCCTGCTGTAGCTAACTTGCTAAATCAGCCCTTTCCTAAGCCATGGATGGAGACTTGTGGTTTTGACTTAATTCTATGTACAAACCAATGTTTATGACAGTGATTCTGATCATAAATGAATATGTTGTGCCACTGGCCTGAGAAGACTGAAGTTTAATATGTAGCCTAGTTGTAGCCTAGTAGGCTGACGTTAACTAGCTAGCTAACTTAGCTGGTTCATTGTTGCCCATGTGAGGAAGTCAGGCTAGCAAGCATTTTAGCTAGTTAGCCTATAAAACAAAAACTAAAAGTGTACTGTATGACAGAGACATAGACGGTTTTGCCAACATGAAAGAGAGGAGGATGGCATTGGTGAATCAACTAGTCTGCAAGTAGGGTGAGTCAACTTCATTTGTATTACTAGCATGCGCACGTACCATGGACAGACACATGATAATTAGCAACACCGATTAGACTAAATTGTTTTTTTTGGTATCTTTACGTTTGTTTTAAGCGTATTAAACTAAGCGTATATAGCCTTGTGGATTGGATGATTTTTAAAGGGTGCTGGGATAACAGAGGCTCCTGTTGTCTTTGTGCTGACTTGTGGTAACTTGTGGTTCCAAATCACTAGTTGTTTAGTAAACTGTTGAAAACATTAACTTGCTTGAGGGGCTCCTGAGTGGCGCAGCGGTCTAAGACACTGCATCTCAGTGCTAGAGGCGTCACTACAGACACCCTGGTTTGAATCCAGGCTGTATCACAACCGGCCGTGATTGGGAGTTCCATAGGGCTGCGCTCAATTGACTCAGCGTCGTCCGGATTTGGCCGGTGTAGGCCGTCATTGTAAATAAGAATTTGATCTAAACTAATTTGCCTAGTTAAATAAAATAAAACATTTGACCATGCTGCAGGTCATATAACTGTTTGTTACATGCAATATTTGCTTTGTGGACTTCACCGGACAGATGTTGCTCTCCGGTTTTGTGATGAAACAAACGTATGTGTAGTTGAATGTATTCCTCCACTGTGTGACTGTTGTCTTTTTGTTGTCACGGGCCTTATTGTATATCACGGTGGCATATGAACTAATGGGTTATAGAGCAAACAACGCAATTATCACAACAACATTGGTTGAAATATGGCTTTTTTACTGGCTTGGCTTCCCCAGGGATTTTACCCACGCACCTCTACTGATAGCAGGAGGGGTAACAGAAACATAGTTGATGTTTAGGAAAACATTTTGGAGTGTTTGTCACACTCATCTCAGTTGGTTTGTGATTCATCCCAAAGTGCAGTGCTTCTGAATATGTGCATCGTAAAGGAATGAGAATCCTGCATCGTAAAGGAATGAGAATCCTGCATCGTAAAGAATGAGAACCCTGCATCGTAAAGTAATGAGAATCCTGCATCGTAAAGGAATGAGAATCCTGCATCGTAAAGGAATGAGAATCCTGCATCGTAAAGGAATGAGAATCCTGCATCGTAAAGAATGAGAACCCTGCATCGTAAAGTAATGAGAACCCTGCATCGTAAAGGAATGAGAATCCTGCATCGTAAAGGAATGAGAATCCTGTATCGTAAAGGAATGAGAATCCTGCATCGTAAAGGAATGAGAATCCTGCATCGTAAAGGAATGAGAATCCTGCTTCGTAAAGGAATGAGTATCCTGCATCGTAAAGAATGAGAACCCTGCATCGTAAAGTAATGAGAACCCTGCATCGTAAAGAATGAGAACCCTGCATCGTAAAGTAATGAGAATCCTGCATTGTAAAGGAATGAGAATCCTGCATCGTAAAGTAATGAGAACCCTGCATTGTAAAGAATGAGAACCCTGCATCGTAAAGTAATGAGAATCCTGCATCGTAAAGGAATGAGAATCCTGCATCGTAAAGGAATGAGAATCCTGCATCGTAAAGAATGAGAACCCTGCATCGTAAAGTAATGAGAATTCTGCATCGTAAAGGAATGAGAATCCTGCATCGTAAAGGAATGAGAATCCTGCATCGTAAAGGAATGAGAATCCTGCATCGTAAAGAATGAGAACCCTGCATCGTAAAGTAATGAGAACCCTGCATCGTAAAGGAATGAGAATCCTGCATCGTAAAGGAATGAGAATCCTGTATCGTAAAGTAATGAGAATCCTGCATCGTAAAGGAATGAGTATCCTGCATCGTAAAGAATGAGAACCCTGCATCGTAAAGTAATGAGAACCCTGCATCGTAAAGTAATGAGAACCCTGCATCGTAAAGAATGAGAACCCTGCATCGTAAAGTAATGAGAACCCTGCATCGTAAAGTAATGAGAATCCTGCATCGTAAAGTAATGAGAATCCTGTATCCTAAAGGAATGAGAATCCTGTATCCTAAAGGAATGAGAATCCTGCATCGTAAAGTAATGAGAATCCTGCATCGTAAAGTAATGAGAATCCTGTATCGTAAAGAAATGAGAATCCTGCATCGTAAAGAAATGAGAATCCTGTATCCTAAAGGAATGAGAATCCTGTATCGTAAAGAAATGGGAATCCTGCATCGTAAAGGAATGAGAATCCTGCATCGTAAAGGAACGAGAATCCTGCATCGTAAAGGAATGAGAATCCTGCATCGTAAAGGAATGAGAATCCTGCATCGTAAAGGAATGAGAATCCTGGCAAAAGGTCAGAAGTTGTGTCCCAAATGACACCCTATTCCCTATATGTTGTACTGCTTTTGAGCAGCAAACAAGGACAGAAGAAGAGGCGTGTTGGTGGAGACAGCCTGTGCAGTGCAGCAGACAGCAACCCAAATATGTTTTATAAACAGCTTTATCCTGCCAGGGACAGGAGTGGTTCATTAGGTTTAAATGGATGGTTGATTTGTCTTCATTATAAGGTCTCAGTGCAGAACAGAACAGAAAACACAAAAGACAAAGAGAGAGAGAGAGAGAAGGAAAATACTCTCTCACCTGTAGTGTTTCAGAAAGAGGTCTATAAACAAGCCCCATTATAAACACCAACAGGACCATTTTGGAGAAGCAAACAACTTGCTATCACTGAGTCTGAGTCACTTCAGTTTTATAATTCAGTCAAAATAAGTTCTTGACTGAACCGAGAACAGAATTGACCCCAACATTGATCCCTGTGGCACTCCCTGTCCATCACCTGTCATCACCCTCACCTGAATTGGCCCGTTAATAAGAGGAGAGATTAGACTCCACAGAGCATTGCTTGGAGACCAAACACACACTGCCACCCCTGGAAACTGGATAATCACAGGTGTAAGTGCCACAGGTGTGGTTCCAATATCAGACCTGGAATGGACATTCAATGGCTTCTGACCCAAAATCTATGAAGGAATTTCTTTCAGACAGAATACCATTATACAGTTGTACATATAAGATCAAATGAGAATCCTATGGAGGAATTGCTTTGACACGGTGACCAAATACCATCTTACTGTGTGGCAGAATAACTCTGGGTTCCCTCCAAAAGAGCTGCAAAGCTTCATTACTCTCTGAGTGATGGCTCACTAATTTGGACGTCAGCAACAGTCGTCACTGAGTCTGTTTTGCAGACGTGTTTTGGCTAGGAGTTGCCTGGAGGCCCAGTAAAAAAAGCCTGAGTCCTAACTGGCACCCTACTACCTTTTGTACTGCACTACTTTTGACCAGGACCCATAGGACTCAGGTTAAAAGTACAGAAAAAAGGGTTCTTTACGAAGGGATGAGGGTTCTACCAGGAACCGTTTTTGATCTGAAGAACCCCTTTTGGAAGACAAATGGTTCTTTGATGATTCTTTGGTATGCAATAAGGGTTCATTGGAATGCAGGAAGGGTTCTACATAGAACCATATATCATATTTCCCAGCATGCTGTGTTGCATGGTGATTTTAGGATTTTTTTGTTTTAATATCTGTGTTTTTGAATGTACATTGATTCATTGATTCATTTAATGCTACACAAAGATAAATAGCATACATTTTTCTAAACTAATCCAGTCTGTTAGTAGTTGGACCCGTTACTGAGATGGTTGTTCCAGTTTAAAGGATTGAGGTAGTCTCAGTATTCAACCTCCCCTACCCTGGCAGTTATTCTGAATGCAGGTTGCGGGTGGTAAACAATTCCACTTGTTGGATATCCTAACTCTGACTAGATTCCAATAGGAATTAAACATCCCTTTGCAAGCCAGAATAATGTGACTTGCAGGCCTGATGTGGCCTGTAAACCAGGAGTTTCCATACACCACTGTGTTAGGGTATAATTAGACCCTCAAAGAAAGACCTTATGATACATGTAATGTATTCTCATAAATAATTACAGTTTAAAGGCTAATAAGGCAGGTGGAACCGTTCATTGAGGCTTCTAGAAAGAACGTTTATATTATAAAATGGTTATTGGTAGAACCCTTCATAGAGGGTTCTAGGTTGAACCATATACAGAGAGTTCTATGAAGAACCTTACACGAAGAGTTCTAGGCAGAACCCTCTGCAAACGGTTCTACCTAGCACCAAAATAGGGTTCAACCTGTGGGGACAAACCAAAGAACCCTCTATGGTTCTACTTACCACTTTTTTTTCTAAGAGTGTAGTGCACTATACAGGGAATAGGGTGCCATTTGAGATACAAAACAAAAAACAGAATCAAAAGCACCATCGTTGAATAACTAGAGAGAGAGAGATTCTATGTCTCTCTAATATGTCCCAAAAAGCATGGCTCTTCAGGACACAGAGCACTAGGTAAATACTCATTAAAAGTTCACCTTATTATCTTTCAGACAAAGCAGTAGGCGATTGGCAGACAGCTCATAATAGTAGACTAATCATCACATCACTACAATTTGCTCATCAAGCTTACTAAACGGTTAGTTAAACATTTGTAGCCCCCGGGGCCGTTACTTTTCTTTTCAAACGTTAAGTGGGCATCTATGAGGTGTAGAGACGTCATAGATGTGTTAAAGAGGAGGGGTTCTAGGGCTAGGATGGCCTTTATAAATGGAACCCAGGCCTGAGATAGATACAGAATGTTTTAACCAGGCTAAGCTTCTAGGTTGTTGTCAGAGTTCTAATGGACAACATGTTTTCTCTTGAGAAGTATGTGTGTCTTCTCCTGTTGATTTTAACACAAGCGTTGAGTTTAGCAGAGACAGGTTTGTCCAACCCAAGACGGGGAAAGAGAGGTGGTCAGTTGAGTTGGTCAGGTAATATCGGTAACGGGGAGAGTACTGGCTTGATTTCACCGAGACGACAGCAAGCCTCCGTTCTCCCCGAAGAGAGACACCGTGACCAATATTCCACGTTCCATGGCAGGGTAATCGATCGAATCGATGAGGACCGCCTGAACCGAGGTTTTGTGGGATTTGGTTCGTTTTCTCAGCCAAAACAGTTGAACAGAAATCGTAGGGACAGAGACCAGATACGCTTTGGCCAATTCAACTCTGGTCAATTCAACTCTGACACGGTGAGTGTTGTTGATTTCAATAACTCATAAAAACGTTTCACGTCATCAATGATCTTTAAGCGACAGTTTTTTTTTCTACCTTCATATTGTAAACACAACATGAACTCGTCATCAACATCACTGCATAATGTGACGTCTATCCCACCAAGGACGTCACATTCAGCAGAAATGTTGGAATAATATCTTACTTAAGTGAGTGACCAATTGACCTGTAATGTCTTTGTAGCACGGCTGCAGTGGTATTCAGGCAAGAAGCTGCAGTGCTCATGGTAACTGTGCAGGATGCCTGGGACTCTACACCTGTGACGTGGACCTTGGAAAGTGTAACCTCAAGGGGATCTCACAGAGGACAGGTAACCAGGCTACAACTCCTCCATAATGTTGTCGATTTGGACGTGTCATTCATAGGTTTTTATGACAAATGTGTTGTTTATTAAAAATGAAATAAACCAGACGATGTGTTTTGTCTTGTCGTTTGCAGAAAGCAAGTTCTTCCAGACCCTGAGTGATAGCAGACGGAGATGACACCCTAAACCAACACAACCGATCATGAACCTTGACCTTTTCTACTGATTCTGTTGTTGTTATTGTTATTGCGCATTTTACTGATGTGCAGGAAATGCACATTTTCTAATTTGAATTTTCTAATAAAATGAAATTATTTTCATGGTCAATGGTTTACTGTACTAGAGTGAACTCAAATGTACTAAAATGTTGATGTTAATATGAATTGTTAATATAATGTGTGATGCTGTTTTGTATTAAATCTTCTTAGGGGTCAGTTCCTCTTAGGATATTACTTCGTTATGGGCTTAGTGGTCAGAAAATTCGATAAACATCTCTGGATACCTTAAGATATTATCTTGTTTTGGGCAAAATATAAGTGGAATTTCCCCAGAAGATCAAAAATGTTCACATTTTATCAATAAAATTAAATTAAAAAAAAGAAAATGACCTTGATTCTACTTTGAATAATTTATTGGGGTTTTACTGCAAAAGCAACTTTGTTATATATATTATATTCAGTAAATACATGCATTATAAAATGGTGTCAACTCAACACTGACAAAGATTTCAAAGATAATTGACTAAATCCTTGATAAAAGCAGATAATATGTCAGGACCACCAAACTCAACGATTTGTGTTGTAGCTGGCAACAGGAAGTATCCTCTTGTCTTGGCAAGATTGGAGAAGTGTTATGTAATAAGATAACTGAACGTCTAGGCTCTTCTTTTAGTTAACACAATACACACGTATAGTTCAGAAACGTCCCACTCACAGACTATTGGGGCTGAGGACTCACAACGTGAACCAGTCTAGGTAGATCCTAAAGAAACTACGACCAGGTAAAGGGGAATATTTTGATTTCCCCCATTGGAGCTGAGGACTCACAACGTGAACCAGTCTAGGTAGATCCTAAAGAAACTACGACCAGGTAAAGGGGAATATTTGGATTTCCCCCATTGGTTTTAGATCTCTACAGTGTGATTATTGTTTAGTTTTCATTCCACTTATGAATTAATGTCAACAATAGTTTGATAAATACATATATATTGATAACTGTATATATTTAAATCCTTTCATTTGCTGTATCAACCTTATATTTTACTGTACCTACCTGTCTTAATCAACCTTATATTTTACTGTACCTACCTGTCTTATTCAACCTTATATTTTACTGTACCTACCTGTCTTATTCAACCTTATATTTTACTGTACCTACCTGTCTTAATCAACCTTATATTTTACTGTACCTACCTGTCTTAATCAACCTTATATTTTACTGTACCTACCTGTCTTATTCAACCTTATATTTTACTGTACCTACCTGTCTTATTCAACCTTATATTTTACTGTACCTACCTGTCTTATTCAACCTTATATTTTACTGTACCTACCTGTCTTAATCAACCTTATATTTTACTGTACCTATCTGTCTTATTCAACCTTATATGTTACTGTACCAGCAGCGTTCCACCAAATCTGCCCGACGACACCCAATATGTAGACTTCTCACACAACAACATCGATAGATTAGATTATGAGGACCTTACTGGACTAACCCCATGCGTTGGCTCACACTGTCAGGCTCGAGGTCCTAAATGTATCTCACAACTCTTTATCAACCATGCTGGATCTGTCAATGCCTCAACTCCATATCCTGGACTTTATCAACCATCCTGGATCTGTCAATGCCTCAACTCCATATCCTGGACTTTATCAACCATCCTGGATCTGTCAATGCCTCAACTCCATATCCTGGACTTTATCAACCATCCTGGATCTGTCATTGCCTCAACTCCATATCCTGGACTTTATCAACCATCCTGGATCTGTCAATGCCTCAACTCCTCAACTCCAGATCCTGGACTTGTCAACCATCCTGGATCTGTCAATGCCCCAACTCCATATACTGGACTTGTCAACCATCCTGGATCTGTCAATGCCCCAACTCCATATCCTGGACTTGTCAACCATCCTGGATCTGTCGTTGCCTCAACTCCATATCCTGGACTTTATCAAGCTACCTGGATGACAGTCATCTATTGCCAAGTACCATTGAAAACCTAACACACCTTCAAGTCTTTGCACTCGGAAGCGTAAATGCTATTTCAGTGAGCGACAGAGATATGGATCTGGTTCTCTCTTGCTGCGCCGTAGGGAAGTACCAGAGTCTTGTAGTGGATGCGAGCTTTGAATGGAAACCAGTGGAGTGTGTGGAGGAGCGGCGAGACATGAGAGAAGTTGGGAAGGTTGAAAACCAGGCGGGCTGCTGCGTTCTGTATAAATTGCAGGGGTTTGATGGCACAAGCAGGGAGACCAGCTAACAGAGAGTTGCAGTAGTCCAGATGGGAGATGACAAGAGCCTGGAGGGAGAGTATGGGGTGCAGACACAGATCCTCTCCACATCACCTGGTCAGAGCAGCCTGACAGGTAGGATGCAATCTAAGAGTGTTTCAGAGCCTGAGACGCCCAGCCCTGAGAGGGTGGAGAAGACGATCTGATGGTTCACAGTGTCAAAGGCTGCGGATAGATGTCGGACGATGAGAACAGAGCAGAGAGAGAGTCAGCTTTGGCAGTGGGAGCGCCTCCAGGACACAGAAAAGAGCAGTCTTGGTTGAGTGACCCGTTTTGAAGCATGACAGGTTGGGTCAAGAAGATAGTTCTTAGGGAGACAGTGAAAACGTTGGTCAGAGACAGCACGCTCAGAGTGTTTTAGAAAGAAAAGAAGGGTCACTTTATTTGGATAGATGATCTACAGCAATATTGGTCCCTGTCTGTGTGTGTGTGTGTCTATCACTCTGTGTGGTGTGTGGTGTGTGTGTGTGTGTCTATCACTCTGTGTGGTGTGTGTGTGTGTGTCTATCACTCTGTGTGGTGTGTCTATCACTCTGTGTGGTGTGTGTGTGTGTGTGTGTCTATCACTCTGTGTGGTGTGTGTGTCTATCACTCTGTGTGTGTGTGTCTGTGTGTGTGTGTGTGTGTGTGTGTCTATCACTCTGTGTGGTGTGTGTGTGTGTGTGTGTCTATCACTCTGTGTGGTGTGTCTATCACTCTGTGTGTGTGTGTGTGTGTGTGTGTCTATCACTCTGTGTGGTGTGTGTGTCTATCACTCTGTGTGTGTGTGTCTGTGTGTGTGTGTGTGTGTGTGTCTATCACTCTGTGTGGTGTGTGTGTCTATCACTCTGTGTGGTGTGTGTTTCTATCACTCTGTGTGTGTGTGTGTGTGTGTGTCTATCACTCTGTGTGTGTGTCTATCACTCTGTGTGGTGTGTGTTTCTATCACTCTGTGTGTGTGTGTGTGTGTCTATCACTCTGTGTGGTGTGTGTGTGTGTGTGTCTATCACTCTGTGTAGTGTGTGTGTGTCTATCACTCTGTGTGTGTGTGTGTGTGTGTGTGTCTATCACTCTGTGTGTGTGTGTGTGTGTGTGTGTCTATCACTCTGTGTGTGTGTGTGTGTGTGTGTGTGTCTATCACTCTGTGTGGTGTGTGTGTGTGTGTGTCTATCACTCTGTGTAGTGTGTGTTTCTATCACTCGTGTGTGTGTGTGTGTGTGTGTGTCTATCACTCTGTGTGTGTGTGTGTCTATCACTCTGTGTGTGTGTGTGTCTATCACTCTGTGTGGTGTGTGTGTGTCTATCACTCTGTGTGTAACCAGTTGATAACATTCTTCTGGGGTTAACAGAAAAGCTTTCACCAAAACCTTCTCAATTAAATGTTAACCTCGGAGTAGACTTACCTGGTACAGGTACGCTGAGTACACCCCCCCTTTAGCCCTCAGAACAGCCTCGATTAGTCGGGTCATGGACTCTACAAGGTGTGGAAATCGTTCCACAGGGATGCTGGCCCATGTTGACTCCAACGCTTCCCACAGTTGTCAAGATGGCTGGATGTCCTTTGGGTGGAGGATCATTCTTGATACACACGGGAAACTGTTGAGCGTGAAAAACCCAGCAGCGTTGCAGTTCATGACACACAAACCAGTGCGCCTGGTGCCTACTAACATACCCCAGTTCAAAGGCACTTAAATAATTTGTCTTTTCCATTCACCCTCTGAATGGGACACATACACAATCCATGTCTCAATAGTCTCAAGGCTTAAAAATTACTTTTTTAACCACCTGTGTCTCCTCCCCTTCCTCTACACTGATTGAAGTGGATTTAACAAGTGACATCAATAAGGGATCATAGCTTTCACCTGGGTTCACCTGGTCAGTCTATGTCATGGAAATGTTTTGTACACTCAGTGTATATCAGGAGTAAGTACTATATATAATTTGTATCTATTATTTGTTGTTTGCATAAACTTGGCCATGAAATGAGCCGCAGCAGCGCAGAACCATCGCTAGACCAACACATGAGACAGCACATTCCTCACTCGCTAGATGAGCAATTAAAGAGCCAGATGCGCAATTTTAAAGGGGAATTACACACACACACACACACACACACACACACACACACACACACACACACACACACACACACACACACACACACACACCAAAAAATGGTCTTCTGATGTGATTTAAGCATTGACATGGACTCAGAACATCCCATTTAGTTGTTTCTCTACAGTTGTAATTTTGAGAGTTGACAATATAGTGCACTACTTTCTCTTGGACACTAAGGACCAGGGGAAGAGTTGACAACATAGTACACTACTTTCTCTTGGACACTAAGGACCAGGGGAAGAGTTGACAATATAGTGCACTACTTTCTCTTGTACACTAAGGACCAGGGGAAGAGTTGACAATATAGTGCACTACTTTCTCTTGGACACTAAGGACCAGGGGGAAGAGTTGACAATATAGTACACTACTTTCTCTTGGACACTAAGGACCAGGGGAAGAGTTGACAATATAGTGCACTACTTTCTCTTGTACACTAAGGACCAAGGGAAGAGTTGACAATATAGTACACTACTTTCTCTTGGACACTAAGGACCAGGGGAAGAGTTGACAATATAGTGCACTACTTTCTCTTGTACACTAAGGACCAGGGGAAGAGTTGACAATATAGTACCACTTACGTGTCTGGTAATTTATACTTCTGTAGCTCAAATTGTTTACTTATGTAACTTAAAATTCGGATTTATGAAACTAAAAATGTTTACTTATGTAACTCCGAATTTTGACTTAGAGTATCTCAACATTTCTAGTTCGTATCTCGACAGAATAGACTGATCAGCGCAGACGGATGTCACACTATCTGACGTCACGTAAGACAATGTATCTTTCCAACATTGAAGAAGTGTAACATGAAAAAGGAATTTGAACAAAATGGCAACCAAAGTAAAAATCTAAGAATCATTGTTGAAAAAGAGGATCTTAACAGTGACCCCCAGGCTCTTCCACATCAGGAAACACATAAATACTGGTATCAGAATCACTTTATTTGACAAGTACATTTGCACATAGGCCTACCTGTAATGTAACTTAATGAATAGCTGCTGCCAGCAATAGACAATGTACAAACAGAATACAGACACAAAGTCAACACATAAAACTCTGGAGTAAAGCTGATTGACAGTGAGGATATTTACAGATGGGAAATATCTGCAGAATCACACTCAACTGGTAGAACTGGTAAACTGTTGAACAGCAAACTTTAAAGCTGACAAAGTACTATGTGAAACAGTCTAGTTACCTCGTTGCAGAAGAAGCTGTGGCCAGGCAAATGTAAATGTTAAGATTCTCACTTAGATTTTTACACTTTATTTACAGTTTTAATATTACATTTATTTGGTGTTTTTCACATTTTCATGACATTTTTAATCAATTCAAGAAGGCACTCGCATATCTAATCTATCTCTGTTGCAGGTGCATGATAACAGTTGATTAAGATGAGAAAAAAGGAGAAACCAGCACACTGCTCTTGATGGTATCACTGCTCTTTAATAAGCTTTACGTATCGACCTCAAGCTTTTGTACTCCGACGAAGTCCTTGAGGCCGATACGTAAAGCTTATTAAAGAGCAGTGATACTATCAAGAGCAGTGTTCTGGTTTCTCCTCAGATAGCTGTATCTATTCATGTGTTAAAGCTACATTCAAAACATTTTTTATTTTTATTTGACAAGTTTATTAAATTTAACTATTTTTCTTTTCTTCCAGTATGTCTTTACTCTTTTGGCCCGTTGCCATCCCTCCTGACACTGCATGCTTCCAGAGGGAGGAGAGAGAGGATTGGACCTGTCTGTGTCACTTCAAGACAAGAGAATAAAGAATTTATCCTATCAGAAATCTCAGCAGGGTGCCAACAAATCTGCCCGACGACACCCCAATACCTAGACATTTTCCCACAACACCATCGATAGACTAGAGAATGAGGAGCTCACTGGATTAAAACCACATTTGTCTCTTGAAGACAACTCATTGTGTTCTGAGGTTCATATATCCCCGAATGCATTTGTTCACACCACAAAGCTAAAGGTTCTGAACGTAACTAACAACTGCTTGTCAACCATCCTGGATCTCTCGTTTCCTCAACTCCAGATCCTGGACTTTATCAAGCCACCCTGTACGACATCTATCGACTGCCAAGTACGTTTGAAAACCTAACCGATCTTGAATTCCTTGTGCTTGGGAGCACAACTGCTTATTTCAGTGAACAACACTGACTTTGACCCGTTGAGAAACGTATATCTTTAAAACAACTTGGTTTGGGTGACAGGAAGTGAGTGGCAGAGATATGAATCTGGTTCTCTCGCCAAGCTCAAGTTTCTTCAGGAAATGACCCCTTTAACGTACCATTTTCAAGGACTTCCTGTTGGACTTGAATGAAACACAGACAACAATACTGAACGGTTGGTTAGGTTATTCCCCAATAACTGCAATGTGATCCTTTTGAGACATTTGGAAGCGATGCGTCTGGTTAAAAATCTCTATCCTTTAAAAAAAAAAAACACTCGGATTAACAGTTCTGTGTCAGTGAAGCTAATAAACAATGTATGACCATCACCACTTCAGGAAGTCCCGTTTGTCAACATCACTTTATAATGAAGACACTCTGGACGGTTTTCAGTTCCCTAGTCAGAACCACTTGGTCAACGGTCGATCAGTCATTGTGAACAAAGTAGCTGAAGGAGCCCATGTTTTTTTGTTTTTTTACCCCACAGATAAACATCAGCGTTGACTCTCTATCGCTTTCTCAGATGACATATCTAAAGTTCACAGGGACTGGCATGAACATCTCTGTAACGTCTGCTTCCAACTCACACCCTCAAACACGTAGATCCCCTGAACGCAGCTCACTCTCCAGCCCACTTTCCAGCTCACACTCTCAAACACGTAGATCCCCTGAACGCAGCTCACTCTCCAGCCCACTTTCCAGCTCACACTCTCAAACACGTAGATTCCCTGAACGCAGCTCACTCTCCAGCCCACTTTCCAGCTCACACTCTCAAACACGTAGATCCCCTGAACGCAGCTCACTCTCCAGCCCACTTTCCAGCTCACACTCTCAAACACGTAGATCCCCTGAACGCAGCTCACTCTCCAGCCCACTTTCCAGCTCACACTCTCAAACACGTAGATTCCCTGAACGCAGCTCACTCTCCAGCTCCCAATCACCTGAATTCTTATCACCTGTTCACACACCTGTATGTCATTATCACACATTATTTAGTTCAGTTCTCTGCACCCCATCACTGTGAGTTATTGTTTGTTTTGTAACACACATCTTTCAGAGTGCTGGGTTTACAGTGAGTGATTCCTCCCGTGTATGATAGTTTTTACCTATTCCCTGCCTGTACTTTAGCCTATCGGATTTCCTGTTATCTACCTATAGCCTGATCTCCCGGACTACGTTACCAGCCTTTTCCCTGTCTGTACTGTTGCCCTTTGTGGACCCCCTGTGTATGACCACCTGCCTGCCCCTGGACCCAGCTACCTGCCTCCTCCTGTGTATGACCTTCTGCCTGTCCCTGGACCCAGCTACCTGCCTCCTCCTGTGTATGACCTTCTGCCTGTCCCTGGACCCAGCTACCTGCCTCCTCCTGTGTATGACCTTCTGCCTGCCCATGGACCCAGCTACCTGCCTCCTCCTGTGTATGACCTTCTGCCTGTCCCTGGACCCAGCTACCTGCCTCCTCCTGTGGTCCTTTACAATAAACACCTGCTGTGCCCTGTGCTTGAAACCATCTCCCTCCAAACTCTCTGCCTAGGAAGTTCCTGAACCTGCGGACAATGCTGAGGCAGCAGAGCTACCTTGAGTGTCCCGGGGCTGGTTTGGAGAGGAAGAGACAGGTGTTCTGGAGCAGTCTGAAAGCTATGCTGAGGACTGCAGACAAGAGCATGGTGCTAAAGGACCTGGCTGCAGATATAGCTGATACATTACCTCTGATGATAGACCAGGGCTGAGCATGGTGCTAAAGGACCTGGCTGCAGATATAGCTGATACATTACCTCTGATGATAGACCAGGGCTGAGCATGGTGCTAAAGGACCTGGCTGCAGATATAGCTGATACATTACCTCTGATGATAGACCAGGGCTGAGCATGGTGCTAAAGGACCTGGCTGCAGATATAGCTGATACATTACCTCTGATGATAGACCAGGGCTGAGCATGGTGCTAAAGGACCTGGCTGCAGATATAGCTGATACATTACCTCTGATGATAGACCAGGGCTGAGCATGGTGCTAAAGGACCTGGCTGCAGATATAGCTGATACATTACCTCTGATGATAGACCAGGGCTGAGCATGGTGCTAAAGGACCTGGCTGCAGATATAGCTGATACATTACCTCTGATGATAGACCAGGGCTGAGCATGGTGCTAAAGGACCTGGCTGCAGATATAGCTGATACATTACCTCTGATGATCCAGGAAAAGGTGACGACAGGAATATTCTCAGGTCGAGAGAGAGAACAGAGGAAACAAAGGCTTGGACACACAAGGCTTAACAGTTCATTGAAATTGGTGGGAAAACATCCGACTGGGAGGTGTCATCACTAACAAGAGCAGACGGAGACAAAGGGACGCATTCTATTTTAGTGCCAGCAATATGGGAGGGGAAATGGAGAGAGATAGTTATTATATATAAGGAGTAATGGTTTTGAAGAGCTTTAAGTGAACTGCTGGGGAAATCTTCAGGAGATAGTAATATTTAATGATGTATATCGTTGCCTTAAGGAGACGAGAATAATGGGTAGGATTTAGACCTTCCCTGTCTCTGGTCCACATTCCACTCCAGTTGGTTGTAGTAATGCACCTTAAAGTTGGTTGCCAACCGCCATATAAAAACCACAGAAGAAGCAGCAGGAGCAGCAGCAGCAGCAGGAGCAGGAGGAGCAGCAGGAGCAGGAGCAGCGAGTTGTTAATGGTCGCCCACTTTCCCTCCTCTCCATTCCGATTTAAGATGGTGGTGAGGTAATGCGGAAGAGAGAAGACGGCAGAGAAAGTGAGACGACACGAAGGCGAAACAATGGCGCTAACTACAAACCTTTGTCTCTTGAGTACAAACAAACATCTCCGGAGGACAAACAAACATCTCCGGAGGACAATCAAACATCTCCTGAGTACAAACAAACATCTCCTGAGTACAAACATCTCCTGAGTACAAACAAACATCTCCTGAGTACAAACATCTCCTGAGTACAAACAAACATCTCCTGAGTACAAACAAACATCTCCTGAGTACAAACAAACATCTCCTGAGGACAAACAAACATCTCCTGAGGACAAACAAACATCTCCTGAGTACAAACATCTCCTGAGTACAAACAAACATCTCCTGAGTACAAACAAACATCTCCTGAGTACAAACAAACATCTCCTGAGGACAAACAAACATCTCCTGAGTACAAACATCTCCTGAGTACAAACAAACATCTCCTGAGTACAAACAAACATCTCCTGAGTACAATCAAACATCTCCTGAGTACAATCAAACATCTCCTGAGTACAATCAAACATCTCCTGAGTACAAACATCTCCTGAGGACAAACATCTCCTGAGTACAATCAAACATCTCCTGAGTACAATCAAACATCTCCTGAGTACAAACATCTCCTGAGTACAAACAAACATCTCCTGAGTACAAACATCTCCTGAGTACAATCCAAGTGAACATTCTTTTAGATGTACTTGAGAACCTTGAGAATGTCTAAATGGCACTAGTGGTTGGCTCTGAAGTTAAGCCTGCCCAGCATGACGTATGCCTACCTGTGGAGACAGGTGTGGCGGAGACTTCCAAGCCTTGCTCTGATGAGAAAATCAGACATGATTTTGGACAGTTAGGAGTGAGATTTTTATTTTGCGAAAAGTGGATCCGTGCCGTTTGGCCGACCCATACATACACTAATGTATATATACAGCAGTATGAGGACACCCCTTCAAATTAGTGGATTCGGCTATTTCAGCCACACCCGTTGCTGACAGGTGTATAAAATCGAGCACACTGACATGCAATCTCCATAGACAAACATTAGCAGTAGAATGGCCTTACTGATGAGTTCAGTGACTTTCAACTTGGCATCGTTAAAGGATGCCATCTTTCCAACAAGTCAGTTTTTCAAATATCTGCCCTGCTAGAGCTGTTCAGGTCAACTGTAAGTGCTGTTATTGTGAAGTGGAAATGTCTAGGAGCAACAACGGCCCAGCCACGAAGTGGTAGGCCACACAAGCCCACAGAACAGGACTGCCGAGTGCTGAACCGCGTAGCACGTAAAAATCATCTGTCCTTGGTTGCAACACTCACTACCGAGATCCAAACTGCCTCTGGAGGCAACGTCAGTACAATAACTATTCTTTGGGAGCTTTATGAAATGGGTTTCCATGGCCAAGCAGCCGCACACAAGCCTAAGATCACCATGCACAATGCCAAGCGTCAGCTGGAGTGGTGTAAAGATCGTTACCATTGGACTTTAGAGCAGTGGAAACGTGTTCTCTGGAGTGATGAATCACGTTTCACTATCTGGCAGTCCGACGGATAAATCTGGCTTTGGAACGCTACCTGCCCCAATGCATAGTGTCAACTGTAAAGTTTGGTGGATCAGGAAAAAAGTTCTGGGGCTGTTTTCATGGTTCGGTCTAGGCCCCTTAGTTCCAGTGAAGGGAAATCTTAACGCTGTAGCAGCATACATTTACATTCTAGACAATTCTGTGCTTCCAACTTTCTGGAAACAGTTTGGGGAAGGCCCTTTCCTGTTTCACCATGAAAAGGCCCCCATGCACAAAGTGAGGTCCATACAGAAATGGTTTGTCGAGATCGGTGTGGAAGAACTTGACAGGCCTGCACAGAGCCCGGACCTCAACCCCATCAAACACCTTTAGGATGAATTGGAACGCTGACTGCGAGCCAGGCCTAATCGCCCAACATCAGTGCCCGACCTCACTAATGCTCTTGTGGCTGAATGGAAGCAAGTCCTCCCGCAGCAATGTTCCAACATCTAGTGGAAAACCTTCCCAGAAGATTGGAGGCTGTTATAACAGTAAAGTGGGGACCAACTCCATATTAATGCCCATGATTTTGAAATGAGATGCTGGACGAACAGGTGTCCACATACTTTTGGTCATATAGTGTATGTCGTGTCAAGCTGGTTGAAAAACAAACTGGCTGCGGTTAAATCTGTCAAAGTTTTGAGAAGTGTAATTGTGTTTATTGTTTTTCTGCATCTTTCGCCCAGAGGCAGCAGGCGCTCTCTGTCACGCGTCTCAGGGCTCAACCTGTGTCGTGCTTTGCAATCCGGAGCAAGGCGCGGCTCAAAGGAGTGATCAGTGGGGTGGATCAAATGGAAAAATAATATTGCTGGTATTTGTGACGCCCGCCGTTTGATGAGATGTAGCCCCGGTGGCAATACCCTGTCTGTTTTGTTAGCTTTGACTCAGTTTCCACCTGAGAAGGTCAGGTTAGGTTATATTTGATATTCTGTGAGGGCCCATGTTCCGAACCCGCTACGGTGCTTTAGGTGCCAAGGATTCAGACATGTTGCAGCACTGTGTAAAAGGGAGATGTGCAGGAGGGCATGGTCAGCGGGAGTATAAAGTTGGGATAGAGTTGGGATAGAAAAAAGCACTGTGTGTTAACTGCAGCTGGGGATGCGAAGTGCCCTGTGAGGGACAAACAGGTTGAGATTGCCAGTTTCGAGTGGGGAAGAAAGTTTCCTATGCTGAGGCAGTGAAGGGACTAGAGGATAGCCCAAGGGTGAGTGATTCCACTGGGAGCCCGTCAGTGAGTAAGCCTGAAGAGAGAGAGAGAGCCAGAGTGGATGAGTTTTAGTAAGGTATGATTTCTTGAGTTTTTATTGCTATGGTCATTAATTGTACCGCACAGATGGAATGGAAATCCCAGAAGGTTAATCTAGTGGTATCAGCAGCAGATAAGTTATTGGGCGTCAAGAGGTTTAAGTGTAGAAGAACTACATGGGGTTTTGAGAGAAGGGGTTCCGGCCCCCCAGGCCGAAACCCTGTTGTAGGATCTGGTAGGGCCAAAGTAGTGGGAAGCGGTGGTGGGCTTGTTGGGGACAGTGGAGTATATGTAGGGTTGACAGGTGGTTGGTGGCACCTTAATTGGGGAGGACGAGCTCGTGGTAACGGCTGATGTGGAATGGTTTCCATGGTTTCCATGTATTTGATGCCACTGCGTCCGCTCCGTTCCAGCCATTATTATGAGTCATCCTCCCCTCACCAGCCTCCTGTGGTAGGGTTATATTGTGGTGCAATTAAAAAATAAATAAATCCCATTCCCCTTTTCCCTTTTTTGTGAAGTGGATACTACTGCACTTCTGGAGCTAGGAACACAAGCATTTCGCTACACATGCAATAACATCTGCTAAATATGTTTACCAATACAATTTGATTTGATTTGAACAAAATGTGCAATTCACACTCCGACCTGTGAATGGCAGTAATACGCAACAAAGCCTCTAGTCTGTCAGACCACACGAAGAAGAAGAGAAGGTACCGCTTTCATTACACAGAGGCTGAAAAGAAAAATAAAGGCGTTTTCTCAAGAAATACAACTACAATTGAATATTAACGCTGACTGAAATAAAGTTGCCAGCTCAGAAATATAATCAATCCCTGCCCCAGTTTGGTCTGGATATCCCCTGGAGAGAAATCCCAGCAAAATAGACAGGGTGAGTAACTCAAACTCTCGCCTGAAACTAGCGCCAGATTGCTTGCAAATGATTACAAAAGTAAATGGGGATGGAGTACAAACCCATCATTCACAAATATCCTACCCCTGTCTTCGAAGTTCATGTTATAAGAGCAGTGGAAAAGTCAAAAGGTTCGCCCAAAAATGCTTGCAGGTCTTGGAGGTAATCTGAGTAGGAGAGTCGCAGGCTTTGCCGGGAAGGGATAGGCCGCACTGTCAATGTTGAACGGTTTTCCTTTTCTGCTAATGCTAAACCAAGTTAGCTAACAGATAGCAAACCTGACACTTATTTTTCGTTTGAAACGTGTTTATACCGCTGAAAGTAGTGTAGTGTTCTTGTTTAAAATATGAAAATATATATTTTTTTTATAATGTCATAAGTATTCAATTTTGTTTATTATTCTTGGGTTGTCTGTCTAGCTAGCCTACCGAGAGTTGCTAGCTTCATCCGCTAGCGCTAGCAAGTTAGCTACATTCGCGTCACTTGACCGGCTTTTTAAAAAAAAGTGTAAAGCATCTGTCAAATACAGTGCCTTTAAACTTTTCACACCACTTTAGTTTTATCACATTTTGTTGTTACAGCCTGAATTTAAAATGAGTTTGTCACTGGCCTACACACAATACTCCGTATAGTAATGTTAAAGTGGAAATAATGTTTTTTGAAGTCTTTCCAAATGTATTACAATGGTATTGAGTTAAGGAGTAAAAATTGCATGAACTCCCTGTGTGCAATAGTGTTTAACATGATTTTTGAACGACTACATCATCTCTGTACCCCACACATACAATTATCTTTAAGGTTCTGCAGTCTAGCAGTGAATTTCAAACACAGATTCAGCCAAAAAGACCAGCAAGCTAGATAGATGGTTAAAAAAAGACATTGAATATCCCTTTGAGCATGGTGAAGTTATTAATTTCAATTTGGATGGTGTATCAATACACCCAGTCACGACAAAGATACAGACATCCTTACTAACTAAGTTGCCGGAGAGGAAGGAAACCGCTCAGGGATTCACCATGAGGCCAATGGTGACTTTAAAACAGTTAGATATTTTGGGGTGTAGTTACCCTTTAACGTGCTCCTAGCGAGGCTGTTGTTTAGCAGTGTTTTTGTAGCGCACATGATGGTAGAGTTTGTAAATAATAAAGATAATCATTGTCAGGTAAGCATAGGCTACTTTGTAGTTAACATTTAATTGAGAAAGTTTTTGGGAAAGCCTTTCCATCTACCAGGAGACAGTTTTTATTAGCATTTTTGCTAAATTCTACACAAAGTGGTAGACAGGCACATACACACACAGGGGATCTCGTTGCCTGTTTAGAAAGTTGCAGGAAATACGAATCACTGAAGCATTCTGTTCATGTCTTATGATAAACTTTACTGAATATTGTTCAATTCCGTTTTCATGTTTGGATTTTGTCCATGTTCTCTGCATGGCGGTATTTTACAAGGCCCTAATCCTCCATGGTTTGGAAAATTGCATTTGGCTCAGAACAGGGCATGCACGGCTGGCACTCGGATGTAGACAGAGAGCAAACATTAATAATATGCTTGTCAATCTCTCCAGGCTTAAAGTAGAGGAGAGATTGACTTCATCACTACTTGTATTTGTGAGAGTTATTGACATGTTGAAAGCACCGAGCTGTCTGTTTTTAAACGACTAGCACACAGCTCGGACATGCATACCCCCACAATCGCCCATAAATTTGAAAGAAGCAAGATATGATTTTTAGTCTATATTTCCCAGCCCTAGTTGGGAGGCCTCAAGAGACCAGGGGTGGCAGGACCGAGTGCTCGGGTTGGGGTGTAGGGTTTGAGCATAGCCGGACGGTAGGGAGGGGCAGTTCCCCTTGCTCCTCCGTAGGCGAGCACCATGGTCTTGAAGATGATGTGAATTTCGACTGGAAGCCAGTGGAGTGTGCTGAGGAGTGAGGTGACGTGGGAGAATTTAGGAATGTTGAACGACCAGGCGGGCTGTGTCATTCGTTGTGGGGTGGCAGGTAGCCTAGTGGTTAGAGTGTTGTGCCAGTAACCTGAAAGGTTGCTGGATCGAATCCCTGAGCTGACAAGGTAAAAATCTGTTGTTCTGCCCCTGGACAAAGGCAGTTAACCCACTGTTCCTAGGCCTTCATTGTAAATAAGAACTTGTTCTTAACTGACTTGCCAAGTTAAATAAAGGTAAAATAAAAATTCTGGATAAGTTGCAAGTTTTTTTTGGATGGCTCATCGGGGAGCCCAGACAACAGAGTTACAGCAGTCTAGACTGGAGATGACAAGTACCTGGGTTAGGACCTGCGCCACTTCCTGTGTGAGGAAAAGTCTGATGTTATAGAGCAGTGGTATGTCACTCTACTGATGTTATAGAGCAGTGGTATGTCACTCTACTGATGTTATAGAGCAGTGGTATGTCACTCTACTGATGTTATAGAGCAGTGGTATGTCACTCTGCTGATGTTATAGAGCAGTGGTATGTCACTCTACTGATGGTATAGAGCAGTGGTATTCAAAGGTGGGGTGGCGACCCCTACTTTTGTCGCAGGGAAACTGCAATGGGGTCCCTAAAATATTTTTCTATTTTTTTGGCACAAAAGTAAAGAGTACAGATTATTGTATGGGACAATATACAAAAGTCTTTGAGAGAAATAATTATAAAAATGTAAATGTTGATTTAAATATAGAAGAGTAGTGAAGTGTCAACACAGCAATGATCGGAGAGACCATGTGAGGAGCAGAGTGACTTGGTCTATAGAGAGGAGAGGACCTAGAACCGAGCCCTGGGGGACACCAGTAGTGAGAGTATATGGTGCAGGCACAGCTCCCCTCTACGCCGCCTGGTAGGAACGACCACTGTGGGTGGTTCCCTCCGTAGCCAGACAGACAGATCCTACCATGACTGCATCCTGGGAAACCTCAGCCCGAGTCTCAACACTGGACAGTAACTTAACTGGGAGGCTAAAATACATCCGTGGCTGTTTCTAATTTCATACTAGACACATGCAGGAGGTTGAGTCAGACGAGCTCCACTCTACAGGCCTGTCAGCCATCCAGTCAGGGTAGGGCCCACTCGGATACCCCACCTCTGGCCTGTGTCCAGTGGGGCTGTCCCCTAAATGGCACCCTATTCCCTTTTATAGTGCACTACTTTAGACCAGAGCCCTATTCCCTATATAGTGCACTACTTTAGACCAGAGCCCTATTCCCTATATAGTGCACTACTTTAGACCAGAGCCCTATTCCCTATATAGTGCACTACTTTAGACCAGAGCCCTATTCCCTATATAGTGCACTACTTTAGACCAGAGCCCTATTCCCTATATAGTGCACTACTTTAGACCAGAGCCCTATTCCCTATATAGTGCACTACTTTAGACCAGAGCCCTATTCCCTATATAGTGCACTACTTTAGACCAGAGCCCTATTCCCTATATAGTACACTACTTTAGACCAGAGCCCTATTCCCTATATAGTGCACTACTTTAGACCACAGGCCTATTCCCTATATAGTGCACTACTTTAGACCAGAGCCCTATTCCCTATATAGTGCACTACTTTAGACCAGAGCCCTATTCCCTATATAGTGCACTACTTTAGACCAGAGCCCTATTCCCTATATAGTGCACTACTTTAGACCAGAGCCCTATGGACCCTGGTGAAAAGTAGTGCACTATAAAGGGAATAGGGCTCCATTTGGGCTGTAACACGGGGGCCGGCCCCAGGAAGGGCTGATGGCCTTACATGTAGAGCAGGCAGGAGAAGAAGGGGAGGGGCTGGAGAGGGGTCGAAGAGCACCATGCTTCCCTTCACCACTTCCCTTTAAAGAGAGGACCAGTGATCTGGCTCCTCCTCTCTCCATGCTAGGGATGGGACAGGGTATTTTTAGACTCTCCCTTCCTCTAGTGTGTGTGTGTGTGTGTGTGTGTGTGTGTGTGTGTGTGTGTGTGTGTGTGTGTGTGTGTGTGTGTGTGTGTGTGTGTGTGTGTGTGTGTGTGTGTGTGTGTGTGTGTGTGTGTGTGTGTGTGTGTGTGTGTGTGTGTGTGTCGCTCTCTTTCTCTGGCCTCTCCCCTGCCCCTAGTGAGACAGAACTACAGCCACCTACACTGGCTGAACCCCTGGGTCACATTCATTAGTGCACACCGTAGCAAAACGTTTTGCAACGGAAAAAGGACAACAAGCATTTCTTATAAGTTTCAGGTAGTCCCTCCCAGGTCCGTTTTCTTTAGTTTGGTGCCTAATGAACACTACCCAGGCCTACCTCCTATAGACAAGGAACAGAAAGACATGAAGCCAACCAGGCTATTCTATAGACAGTATATAGTGAAGGAACAACAGAAAGACATGAAGCCAACCAGGCTATTCTATAGACAGTATATAGTGAAGGAACAACAGAAAGACATGAAGCCAACCAGGCTATTCTATAGACAGTATATAGTGAAGGAACAACAGAAAGACATGAAGCCAACCAGGCTATTCTATAGACAGTATATAGTGAAGGAACAACAGAAAGACATGAAGCCAACCAGGCTATTCTATAGACAGTATATAGTGAAGGAACAACAGAAAGACATGAAGCCAACCAGGCTATTCTATAGACAGTATATAGTGAAGGAACAACAGAAAGACATGAAGCCAACCAGGCTATTCTATAGACAGTATATAGTGAAGGAACAACAGAAAGACATGAAGCCAACCAGGCTATTCTATAGACAGTATATAGTGAAGGAACAACAGAAAGACATGAAGCCAACCAGGCTATTCTATAGACAGTATATAGTGAAGGAACAACAGAAAGACATGAAGCCAACCAGGCTATTCTATAGACAGTATATAGTGAAGGAACAACAGAAAGACATGAAGCCAACCAGGCTATTCTATAGACAGTATATAGTGAAGGAACAACAGAAAGACATGAAGCCAACCAGGCTATTCTATAGACAGTATATAGTGAAGGAACAACAGAAAGACATGAAGCCAACCAGGCTATGTGAGATACAGTAGGAATACCATGCCGTTGTTTCACATACTAGCAGTCCTTGGCTGCCAACCCCAGGACTGTGGGCCCTAGCCCAGGTCTGTGGGCCCTAGCCCAGGTCTGTGGGCCCTAGCCCAGGTCTGTGGGCCCTAGCCCAGGTATTTTTGTCCGTTTTCCCTCTCCTCGCCGCCTCTCCTTGATTATTTTCTACCTTTGTCAAAAGGAAGTGAGGACTGAGAAGAGGATGCAGGAGTTGTGCTAACCCAATTGAGAAAAGGCATATGTATGTAATGTCTACAAGGATGTGTTTTAGCAGACCAGTCTTTCTCTGTGAGAACCAGAATAAGATGCAGCCTGAAGAGACATTCTCTCTCTGTGAGAACCAGAATAAGATGGAGCCTGAAGAGACATTCTCTCTCTGTGAGAACCAGGACAGAATGCAGCCTGAGGAGACATTCTCTCTCTGTGAGAACCAGGACAGAATGCAGCCTGAGGAGACATTCTCTCTCTGTGAGAACCAGGACAGAATGCAGCCTGAGGAGACATTCTCTCTCTGTGAGAACCAGGACAGAATGCAGCCTGAGGAGACATTCTCTCTCTGTGAGAACCAGGACAGAATGCAGCCTGAGGAGACATTCTCTCTCTGTGAGAACCAGGACAGAATGCAGCCTGAGGAGACATTCTCTCTCTGTGAGAACCAGGACAGAATGCAGCCTGAGGAGACATTCTCTCTCTGTGAGAACCAGGACAGAATGCAGCCTGAGGAGACATTCTCTCTCTGTGAGAACCAGGACAGAATGCAGCCTGAGGAGACATTCTCTCTCTGTGAGAACCAGAATAAGATGGAGCCTGAGGAGAACCTTGGTCAGGGCTGTTTTTCGTGGTTCGGACCCCTTAGATCCAGTGAAGGGAAATCTTAGCGCTACAGCATACAATGACATTCTAGACGATTCTGTGCTTCCACCTTTGTGGCAACAGTTTGGGGAAGGCCTTTTCCTGTTTCAACATGACAATGCCCCCGTGCACAAAGCGAGGTCCATACAGAAATGGTTTGTCGAGATCGGTGTGGAAGAACTTGACTGGCCTGCACAGAGCCCGGACCTCAACCCCATCGAACACCTTTGGGATGAATTAGAACGCTGACTGCGAGCCAGGCTTAATCGCCCAACATCAGTGCCCGACCTCACTAATGCTCTTGTGGCTGAATGGAAGCAAGTCCCCCTGCAGCAATGTTCCAACATCTAGTGGAAAGCCTTCCCAGAAGAGTGGAGGCTGTTATAGCAGCAATGTTCCAACATCTAGTGGAAAGCCTTCCCAGAAGAGTGGAGGCTGTTATAGCAGCAATGTTCCAACATCTAGTGGAAAGCCTTCCCAGAAGAGTGGAGGCTGTTATAGCAGCAATGTTCCAACATCTAGTGGAAAGCCTTCCCAGAAGGGTGGAGGCTGTTATAGCAGCAAAGGGGGACCAACTCCATATTAATACCCATGATTTTGAAATTAGATGTTGGACGAGCAGGTGTCCTCATACTGTTGGTGATGTAGTGTATGTGCTGTATTGCTTACTGTTAGAGTAAAACACTTAGGTGATCCTTTCCCAATTAAAAAGACAGATATCTGGGGGATGGATTGTAAAAGCCCTTGTTATTGTCCAGCACATCCATTCAGAGCTTTTTACAGACAGGCGTGCTGTGTCTCTCTCTCTGATGAGACATCCTGATGAGTGTTGTTTACCCATGATCCTCTCTGGGGGAGTCTTCCAGTGTGCCTCTGACTCAGCCGGTCTCATTATATCCTTCAGAGAGAGAGAGAGAGAGAGAGAGAGAGAGAGAGAGAGAGAGAGAGAGAGAGAGAGAGAGAGAGAGAGAGAGAGAGAGAGAGAGAGAGAGAGAGAGAGAGAGAGAGAGAGAGAGAGAGAGAGAGAGAGAGAGAGAGAGAGAGAGAGAGAGAGAGAGAGAGAGAGAGAGAGAGAGAGAGAGAGAGAGAGAGAGAGAGAGAGAGAGAGAGAGAGAGAGAGAGAGAGAGAGAGAGAGAGAGAGAGAGAGAGAGAGAGAGAGAGAGAGAGAGAGAGAGAGAGAGAGAGAGAGAGAGAGAGAGAGAGAGAGAGAGAGAGAGAGAGAGAGAGAGAGAGAGAGAGAGAGAGAGAGAGAGAGAGAGAGAGAGAGAGAGAGAGAGAGAGAGAGAGAGAGAGAGAGAGAGAGAGAGAGAGAGAGAGAGAGAGAGAGAGAGAGAGCGAGTGTCCCTGTCAGTGTCCCTGTGTGTTAGTGACTTGGCATTCAGAAAGTATTCACACCCCTTGACTTTTTCCACATTTTGTTACATTAGTCTTTTTCTAAAATGGATTAACGTGTCTACACACACTACCCCATAATGACATCACACTACCCCATAATGACATCACACTACCCCATAATGACATCACACTACCCCATAATGACATCACACTACCCCATAATGACATCACACTACCCCATAATGACATCACACTACCCCATAATGAAATCACACTACCCCATAATGACATCACACTACCCCATAATGAAATCACACTACCCCATAATGACATCACACTACCCCATAATGACATCACACTACCCCATAAAGCAAAAACTGTTATTTAGCAAATGTATATATCTATTTAAAAAAAACAGATCACATCTACACAAGTATTCAGACCCTTTACTCAGTACTTTGTTAAACCACCTTTTGCAGCGATTACAGCCTCGAGTCTTCTTGGGTCTGACACTACAAGACTGGCACACCTGTATTTTGGAAGTTTCTCCCGTTGTTCTCTGCAGATCCTCTCAAGCTCTGACAGCTATTTTCAGGTCTCTCCAGAGATGTTCAATCGGGTTCAAGTCCAGGCTCTGGCTGGGCCACTCGAGGACATGTCATGTGCCTTTTTTACTGAGGAATGGCTTCTGTCTGTCCACTCTACCATAGAGGCCTGATTGGTGGAGTGCTGCAGAGACGGTTGTCTTTCTGGAAGCTTCTTCCATCTCCACAGAGGAACTCTGGAGCTCTGTCAGAGTGACCATCGGGTTCTTGGTCACCTCCCTGACCAAGGACCTTCTCACCCGATTGCTCAGTTTGGCTGGGCAGCCAGCTCTAGGAAGAGTCTTGGTGGTTCCAAACTTCTTTAATTTAAGAATGATGGAGGCCACTGTGTTCTTGGGGACCTTCAATGCTGCAGACATGTTTTGGTACCCTTCCTAAGATCTTTGCCTCGCCACAATCCTGTCTCGGAGCTCTACGGGAAATTCCTTCGACCTCATGGCCTGGTTATTGTCTGACATGCACTGTCAACTGTGGGACCTTATATAGACAGGTGTGTGCCTTTCCAAATCATGTCCAATCAATAGAATTTACCACAGGTGGACCCCAATCAAGTTGTAGAAACATCTCAAGGATGATCAATGGAAACAGGATGCACCTGAGCTAAATTCCGAGTCTCATAGCAAAGGGTCTGAATACTTATGCTAACATTTCTAAAAACCTGTTTTTGCTTTGTCATTATAGGGTATTGTGATGTCATTATAGGGTATTGTGATGTCATTATTGGGTACTGTGATGTCATTATGGGGTACTGTGATGTCATTATGGGGTATTGTGTGTAGATTGAGGGACAAATGATTTAATCCATTTTAGAATAAGGCTGTAATGTAACAAGGTGGAAACAGGGAAGGGGTCTGAATACTTTCCCAAGGCACTGTACCTGTAGTCTGAATGCTCATAGTTGTTATGAGTGACACCTTCCCTGACATACAACACTCCTCACATCACACCAGATGTCTGCTCTTCAGTTTATAATGAACTATTCAGACGTCAGTCATCACATAAAAGAGGATGTCATCTGTTGGTCTTAGCAGAGAATATTGATGAGTACGGGTGTAGAGTATTGGGCATGTTGTTGATGGCACTTTTAATTAGGCTGCTGTTACTACCCTCACAAGACTCTGGTCAGTTATGTCTTCTTGTACGCTTCCCATCTGAAACAGTTCACAACCATTCCTTCATATATCAGGACATTTTATTGTGTTTTTGGGCTTTGGCAAGGGTTCTTTCGGCTGTTTGTGCACAGTACATATTTTTTTCTTCTCTCTGCAAGTCTAAGTCGGTAGCCAAAGTGAAGTTTGTTTCAACGAGGAATCGCCGTCTTGCAACTTTTTTTCACTTGAGAAATAATGCACGTCTTAGTGTTGGATGTAAAATTGGGGCGACTAACATCTCCACGTCCAAATTATTGACCGAGTTCTTGAGATTCTTAGTTTTAATTCTGACTATTTTGAGGAATAGTCAGAACATACTGGCTACGGCGTCTCAAGATGGACAAACGGTACTATCGCTGGGTTTTTTCTCCCTCTCATTTTTCAAGTGAAGGTCTTTCTAAGGGAGTATGGAGCTCGTTCGGTTGGCGTAGATGAGGTCCTCGGCGCCAACCTAACCAAAGCATGCCGGAAGGCTTTAACCGGTTAAAACCGGAAACGGCAACTCATTATGTGTAGTGTCCACTTAAGACTTAAATCATAGTCCTGTGTTTCAACCTCTCCTCCAATGGCTCTTCTCATCTCTCTCTGGGTGGAAGAACATGAGACTTCTAATGAGGTCTAGACCACTAAATCAATTTCATTCCTCCAATGGCTGAGCGGGAAAACAGGCCTCACGGCTGAACATAAAAGCCTTTCTATCTCTCAGTGGTTGGTTAAGACTCACTCAGACACATGTTCAACCCAGAGACCTTTTAAGCCAATCATTGTTTCTCTGTACGGTACTGTGGAGTCAGTGTGGTTTTGTTGGTCATTGGTTCTCTGTTCAGATACTGTTAACACTCACACCAGGGGTACTCAACCAGATACTGTTAACACTCACACCAGGGGTACTCAACCAGCTACTGTTAACACTCACACCAGGGGTACTCAACCAGCTCCTGTTAACACTCACACCAGGGGTACTCAACCAGATACTGTTAACACTCACACCAGGGGTACTCAACCAGATACTGTTAACACTCACACCAGGGGTACTCAACCAGATACTGTTAACACTCACACCAGGGGTACTCAACCAGATACTGTTAACACTCACACCAGGGGTACTCAACCAGATACTGTTAACACTCACACCAGGGGTACTCAACCAGATACTGTTAATCCTCACACCAGGGGTACTCAACTAGATACTGTTAACACTCACACCAGGGGTATTCAACTAGATACTGTTAACACTCACACCAGGGGTATTCAACTAGATACTGTTAACACTCACACCAGGGGTACTCAACCAGATACTGTTAACACTCACACCAGGGGTACTCAACCAGCTACTGTTAACACTCACACCAGGGGTACTCAACTAGATACTGTTAACACTCACACCAGGGGTACTCAACCAGATACTGTTAATCCTCACACCAGGGGTACTCAACCAGATACTGTTAACACTCACACCAGGGGTACTCAACCAGCTACTGTTAACACTCACACCAGGGGTACTCAACTAGATACTGTTAACACTCACACCAGGGGTACTCAACCAGATACTGTTAACACTCACACCAGGGGTACTCAACCAGATACTGTTAACACTCACACCAGGGGTACTCAACCAGCTACTGTTAACGCTCACACCAGGGGTACTCAACTAGATACTGTTAACACTCACACCAGGGGTACTCAACCAGATACTGTTAACACTCACACCAGGGGTACTCAACCAGATACTGTTAACACTCACACCAGGGGTACTCAACCAGCTACTGTTAACGCTCACACCAGGGGTACTCAACTAGATACTGTTAACACTCACACCAGGGGTACTCAACCAGATACTGTTAACACTCACACCAGGGGTACTCAACCAGATCCTGTTAACACTCACACCAGGGGTACTCAACCAGCTCCTGTTAACACTCACACCAGGGGTACTCAACCAGCTCCTGTTAACACTCACACCAGGGGTACTCAACCAGCTCCTGTTAACACTCACACCAGGGGTACTCAACCAGATACTGTTAACACTCACACCAGGGGTATTCAACTAGATACTGTTAACACTCACACCAGGGGTACTCAACCAGATCCTGTTAACACTCACACCCCTCTTGTTTGGCGGAAAGAAAATGTGACACTTTCAAAGCTAATTTCCTGTAATTCTACACGCTTTGTCCACTGGTGAGACTTTCTGTTCGGTATTGTAATCTCTTTCTCCCCCCCACCGTCTCGTTCCAGCCTGCACTGCCCCCTGCCACGTCTCTCTCTGCTCCTCATCTTGGACATCCTGCAGTCCAGAGGTGAAGGATATGGATCCTATGGAGTGTCCGCTGTGTTTGGAGTCGCTGGAGATAGACGATGCCAACTTCTTCCCCTGCACCTGCGGCTACCAGATCTGCCGCTTCTGTTGGCACCGCATCCGCACAGACGAGAACGGCCTCTGCCCTGCCTGCAGAAAGGTACGCTACCGTAGTCTAACCACCTACCCCATATCCTACCCTAAACCCTGGCCTAGTCTAACCACTACCCCATATCCTACCCTAAACCCTGCCCTAGTCTAACTCTTACCCCATATCCTACCCTAAACCCTGCCCTAGTCTAACCACTACCTCATATCCTATCCTACCCTAAACCCTGGCCTAGTCTAACCACTACCCCATATCCTACCCTAAACCCTGGCCTAGTCTAACCCCTACCCCATATTCTATCCTAAACCCTGGCCTAGTCTAACCACTACCCCATATCCTACCCTAAACCCTGGCCTAGTCTAACCACTACCCCATATCCTACCCTAAACCCTGGCCTAGTCTAAGCACTACCCCATATCCTACCCTAAACCCTGCCCTAGTCTAACCACTACCCCATATCCTACCCTAAACCCTGGCCTAGTCTAACCACTACCCCATATCCTACCCTAAACCCTGGCCTAGTCTAACCACTACCCCATATCCTACCCTAAACCCTGCCCTAGTCTAATCCCTACCCCATATCCTACCCTAAACCCTGGCCTAGTCGAACCCCGACCCCATATCCTACCCTAAACCCTGCCCTAGTCTAACCACTACCCCATATCCTACCCTAAACCCTGCCCTAGTCTAACCACTACCCCATATCCTACCCTAAACCCTGCCCTAGTCTAACCCCGACCCCATATCCTACCCTAAACCCTGGCCTAGTCTAACCACTACCTCATATCCTATCCTACCCTAAACCCTGCCCTAGTCTAACCACTACCCAATATACTACCCTAAACCCTGCCCTAGTCTAACCACTACCCCATATCCTACCCTAAACCCTGCCCTAGTCTAACACCTACCCCATATCCTACCCTAAACCCTAGTCTAACCACTACCCCATATCCTACCCTAAACCCTGCCCTAGTCGAACCACTACCCCATTATCTCACCCTACCCTAAACCCTGCCCCATATTCTACCCTAAACCCTGCCCTAGTCGAACCCCGACCCCATATCCTACCCTAAACCCTGGCCTAGTCTAACCACTACCTCATATCCTATCCTACCCTAAACTCTGCCCTAGTCGAACCACTACCCCATATCCTACCCTAAACCCTGCCCTAGTCGAACCACTACCCCATATCCTACCCTAAACCCTGCCCTAGTCGAACCACTACCCCCTATCCTACCCTAAACCCTGCCCTAGTCCAACCCCTACCCCACTCCTACCCTACCCTAAACCTTACCCAAGTCTATACCTACCCCATATCCTACCCTAAACCTTAGTCTAACCCCTACTCTCATCTTACCCTAAACCCGGCCCCCAACCTACCCAATATCCTACCCTCAACCCTAGTCTATTCCCTACCTCACATCCTACCCTAAACCCTGCCCTAGTCTAAGCCTGACCCCATATCCTACCCTAAATCCTAGTCCACCCCTACCTCATATCTTACCCTAAACCCTGCCCTAGTCTAACCAATACCCCCAATCCTACCCTACACCTTACCCTAGTCTAACCCCTACTCCAAACCCTGCCCTAGTCTAACACCTACCCCATATCATACCCTAAACCCTGCTCTAGTCTAACCCTGACCCCATATCCTACCCCAAACCCTGCCTTAGTCTAAACCCTACCCTAGTCTAGCCCTACCCCAAACACTGCCCTAGTCTAATCCCTACCCCATATCCTACCCTAAACCCTACCCTAGTCTAACCCCTACCCCAAACCCTGCCCTAGTCTAAATCCTACCCCATATCTTACCCGGCCCTAGTTTAACCCCGACCCTATAATATACCCTACCCTAAATCTTACCCTAGTCTAAACCCTACCCTAAACCCTAGTCTACCCCTACCCCATATCCTACCCTAAACCTTACCCTAGTCTAAGCCCGACCCCATATCCTACCCTAAACCTTACCCCAGTCTAACCCCATATCCTACCCTACCCTAAACCTTACCCTAGTCTAACCCCTACCTCATATCCTATCCTACTCTAGTCTAATCCCTACCCCCTATCCTATCCTAAACCTTACCCCAGTCTAACTCCTACCCCATATCCTAACCTAAACCTTACCCCAGTCTAACCCCTACCCCATATCCTACCCTAAACCTTACCCCAGTCTATCCCCTACCCCATATCCTACCTTAAACCTTACCCCAGTCTAACCCCTACCCCATATCCTACCCCAAACCCTGCCCTAGTCTAACACCGAACCCATATCCTACCCTAAACCTAGTCTAACCCCTACCCAATATCCTACCCTAAACCTTACCCTAGTCGAACCCTGAACCCATATCATATCCTACCCTAAACCCTAGTCTAACCATACCCCATATCCTACCCTAGTCTATCCCCTACCCCATATCCTATGCTACCCTAAACCCCAGTCTAACCCCTACCCTAGGGTTCCCCACCTGGCAGCCTGCGGGCCAAATCTGACCGGCAGGCAATATTATTTGGCCCCCCCAAAGCCCCCAAATGATTTAATATTTGTTTCATAAAAAAAAAAAAAATAGAATTTAAAATAATCTAACGAAATCTCAGACAGATGTAATTTTCTAAGAAGGAAGTTAACCTGCCTAAAATAAAGCAAAAGTAACATTTTAACTTCCTTCATGAGGAGAGAGAGAATACAGAAGACAGTCAGCTAATAAAGCAGGCCAGCGGACCATTTAGTGGTGCTGAAACGTAACGCTGCAACCGCAGAGCAATCAATAGGTGGACAGCGCCTGGTGCTGAAAATATAGCTAACTTGTTATATTAGGCCTGTATAAAATAACTTAACTGGCTATGAGACTTCACAGCATCTTTCACAATAAAAAGATATAGACAAATAGAATTGGGATAAAAAAAAAAAAAATTAAGCCTACTTACAATTGCAACTGGCCAAAAATGTAGCATCCTACATAAAACAATCATTTAAAGAAAAAAAGGCGATGTCGGGGTATAGCCTGCTCTGGTAACAACAGGAAACTGGTGTTTACGTGCTGCCTCTCTGCCTACAGCTTTACCCAGAGGTGTACAACCCCCTGTCCTTTAATCTAACACACCCCTCTCTCTCTCCTGTCTCTCTCTCCTGTCTCTGTAACAGCCTTACCCAGAGGTCCCAGCGGTGTACAACCCCCTGTCCTTTTATCTAACACACCCCTCTCTCTCTCCTGTCTCTGTAACAGCCTTACCCAGAGGTCCCAGCGGTGTACAACCCCCTGTCCTTTTATCTAACACACCCCTCTCTCTCCTGTCTCTGTAACAGCCTTACCCAGAGGACCCAGCGGTGTACAACCCCCTGTCCTTTTATCTAACACACCCCTCTCTCTCTCCTGTCTCTCTCTCCTGTCTCTGTAACAGCCTTACCCAGAGGTCCCAGCGGTGTACAACCCCCTGTCCTTTTATCTAACACACCCCTCTCTCTCTCCTGTCTCTGTAACAGCCTTACCCAGAGGACCCAGCGGTGTACAACCCCCTGTCCTTTTATCTAACACACCCCCTCTCTCTCTCCTGTCTCTGTAACAGCCTTACCCAGAGGACCCAGCGGTGTACAACCCCCTGTCCTTTTATCTAACGCACCCCTCTCTCTCCTGTCTCTGTAACAGCCTTACCCAGAGGACCCAGCGGTGTACAACCCCCTGTCCTTTTATCTAACACACCCCTCTCTCTCTCCTGTCTCTGTAACAGCCTTACCCAGAGGACCCAGCGGTGTACAACCCCCTGTCCTTTTATCTAACACACCCTCTCTCTCTCCTGTCTCTGTAACAGCCTTACCCAGAGGACCCAGCGGTGTACAACCCCCTGTCCTTTTATCTAACACACCCTCTCTCTCTCCTGTCTCTGTAACAGCCTTACCCAGAGGACCCAGCGGTGTACAACCCCCTGTCCTTTTATCTAACACACCCCTCTCTCTCTCCTGTCTCTGTAACAGCCTTACCCAGAGGACCCAGCGGTGTACAACCCCCTGTCCTTTTATCTAACACACCCCTCTCTCTCTCTCCTGTCTCTGTAACAGCCTTACCCAGAGGACCCAGAGGTGTACAACCCCCTGTCCTTTTATCTAACACACCCCTCTCTCTCTCTCCTGTCTCTGTAACAGCCTTACCCAGAGGACCCAGCGGTGTACAACCCCCTGTCCTTTTATCTAACGCACCCCTCTCTCTCCTGTCTCTGTAACAGCCTTACCCAGAGGACCCAGCGGTGTACAACCCCCTGTCCTTTTATCTAACACACCCCTCTCTCTCCTGTCTCTGTAACAGCCTTACCCAGAGGACCCAGCGGTGTACAACCCCCTGTCCTTTTATCTAACACACCCCTCTCTCTCTCCTGTCTCTGTAACAGCCTTACCCAGAGGACCCAGCGGTGTACAACCCCCTGTCCTTTTATCTAACACACCCCTCTCTCTCTCCTGTCTCTGTAACAGCCTTACCCAGAGGACCCAGCGGTGTACAACCCCCTGTCCTTTTATCTAACACACCCTCTCTCTCTCCTGTCTCTGTAACAGCCTTACCCAGAGGACCCAGCGGTGTACAACCCCTGTCCTTTTATCTAACACACCCCTCTCTCTCTCCTGTCTCTGTAACAGCCTTACCCAGAGGACCCAGCGGTGTACAACCCCCTGTCCTTTTATCTAACACACCCCTCTCTCTCTCCTGTCTCTGTAACAGCCTTACCCAGAGGACCCAGCGGTGTACAACCCCCTGTCCTTTTATCTAACACACCCCTCTCTCTCTCCTGTCTCTGTAACAGCCTTACCCAGAGGACCCAGCGGTGTACAACCCCCTGTCCTTTTATCTAACACACCCCTCTCTCTCTCCTGTCTCTGTAACAGCCTTACCCAGAGGACCCAGCGGTGTACAACCCCCTGTCCTTTTATCTAACACACCCCTCTCTCTCTCCTGTCTCTGTAACAGCCTTACCCAGAGGACCCAGTGGTGTACAACCCCCTGTCCTTTTATCTAACACACCCCTCTCTCTCTCCTGTCTCTGTAACAGCCTTACCCAGAGGACCCAGCGGTGTACAACCCCCTGTCCTTTTATCTAACACACCCCTCTCTCTCTCCTGTCTCTGTAACAGCCTTACCCAGAGGACCCAGCGGTGTACAACCCCCCTGTCCTTTTATCTAACACACCCTCTCTCTCTCCTGTCTCTGTAACAGCCTTACCCAGAGGACCCAGCGGTGTACAACCCCCTGTCCTTTTATCTAACACACCCCTCTCTCTCTCCTGTCTCTGTAACAGCCTTACCCAGAGGACCCAGCGGTGTACAACCCCCTGTCCTTTTATCTAACACACCCCTCTCTCTCTCCTGTCTCTGTAACAGCCTTACCCAGAGGACCCAGCGGTGTACAACCCCCTGTCCTTTTATCTAACACACCCCTCTCTCTCTCCTGTCTCTGTAACAGCCTTACCCAGAGGACCCAGCGGTGTACAACCCCCTGTCCTTTTATCTAACACACCCCTCTCTCTCTCCTGTCTCTGTAACAGCCTTAACCAGAGGACCCAGCGGTGTACAACCCCCTGTCCTTTTATCTAACACACCCCTCTCTCTCTCCTGTCTCTGTAACAGCCTTACCCAGAGGACCCAGCGGTGTACAACCCCCTGTCGGCGGAGGAGCTGCAGAGGATAAAGAATGAGAAGAAGGCCAAACAGGTGGAGAAGAAACAGAAGACCACAGAAAACAGGAAGCACCTGGCCAGCGTCAGGGTGGTGCAGAGAAACCTGGTGTTTCTAGTGGGGCTGTCACAGAGACTGGCCGACCCTGAGGTAGGAACACAGACACCCAGAGATCTGGGAATAACACTCCTAAACGAATCATAGGGAATATTTGTTCATTATCGTCGTCATCAATGACTGCTCTGAGATTATCCTTCCTTTCCTTCCCCGCTTCCTAGAAATTCACTTAATGAGGGAGGGAGGGAGGGAGGGAGAGGGAGAGGGAGGGAGGGGTTGACTCAGTCAGCTCTGAAGGGAACTCTGGGAGGCAGTGGAGTGTGATATAATATGCAGAGGATGAGATTATAGGGCAAAGCTAGTTTATAATGGAAAGTAATTAAATGGCTACCCAGACTATTTACATGGCCCCTCCCCCTCTTTACACCGCTGCTACTCTCTGTTGTTGTCATCTATGCATAGTCACTTTAATAACTCTACCTACATGTACATACTACCTCAACTAACCGTTGCCCCCACACATTGACTCTGTACCGGTACCCCCTGTATATAGCCTCCACATTGACTCTGTACCGGTACCCCCTGTATATAGCCTCCACATTGACTCTGTACCGGTACCCCCCTGTATATAGCCTCCACATTGACTCTGTACAGGTACCCCCTGTATATAGCCTCCACATTGACTCTGTACTGGTACCCCCTGTATATAGCCTCCACATTGACTCTGTACCGGTACCTCCTGTATATAGCCTCCACATTGACTCTGTACCGTAACACCCTGTATATAGCCTCCACATTGACTCTGTACCGGTACCCCCCTGTATATAGCCTCCACATTGACTCTGTACCGGTACCCCCTGTATATAGCCTCCACATTGACTCTGTACCGGTACCCCCCTGTATATAGCCTCCACATTGACTCTGTACCGTAACACCCTGTATATAGCCTCCACATTGACTCTGTACCGTAACACCCTGTATATAGCCTCCACATTGACTCTGTACCGGTACCTCCTGTATATAGCCTCCACATTGACTCTGTACAGGTACCCCCTGTATATAGCCTCCACATTGACTCTGTACCGTAACACCCTGTATATAGTCTCCACATTGACTCTGTACCGGTACCCCCTGTATATAGCCTCCACATTGACTCTGTACCGGTACCACCTGTATATAACCTCCACATTGACTCTGTACCGTAACACCCTGTATATAGTCTCCACATTGACTCTGTACCGGTACCCCCTGTATATAGCCTCCACATTGACTCTGTACCGGTACCACCTGTATATAGCCTCCACATTGACTCTGTACCGTAACACCCTGTATATAGCCTCCACATTGACTCTGTACCGGTACCCCCTGTATATAGCCTCCACATTGACTCTGTACTGGTACCACCTGTATATAGCCTCCACATTGACTCTGTACCGTAACACCCTGTATATAGCCTCCACATTGACTCTGTACTGGTACCACCTGTATATAGCCTCCACATTGACTCTGTACCGGTACCTGTATATAGCCTCCACATTGACTCTGTACCGGTACCCCCTGTATATAGCCTCCACATTGACTCTGTACCGGTACCCCCTGTATATAGCCTCCACATTGACTCTGTACCGGTACCCCCTGTATATAGCCTCTACATTGACTCTGTACTGGTACCCCCTGTATATAGCCTCCATATTGACTCTGTACCGGCACCCCCCTGTATATAGCCTCCACATTGACTCTGTACCGGTACCCCCTGTATATAGCCTCCACATTGACTCTGTACCGGTAACCCCTGTATATAGCCTCCACATTGACTCTGTACTGGTACCACCTGTATATAGCCTCCACATTGACTCTGTACCGGTACCTGTATATAGCCTCCACATTGACTCTGTACCGGTACCCCCTGTATATAGCCTCCACATTGACTCTGTACCGGTACCCCCTGTATATAGCCTCCACATTGACTCTGTACCGGTACCCCCTGTATATAGCCTCCACATTGACTCTGTACCGGTACCCCCTGTATATAGCCTCCACATTGACTCTGTACCGGTACCTGTATATAGCCTCCACATTGACTCTGTACCGTAACACCCTGTATATAGCCTCCACATTGACTCTGTACTGGTACCACCTGTATATAGCCTCCACATTGACTCTGTACCGGTACCTGTATATAGCCTCCACATTGACTCTGTACTGGTACCACCTGTATATAGCCTCCACATTGACTCTGTACCGTAACACCCTGTATATAGCCTCCACATTGACTCTGTACTGGTACCACCTGTATATAGCCTCCACATTGACACTGTACCGGTACCTGTATATAGCCTCCACATTGACTCTGTACCGGTACCCCCCTGTATATAGCCTCTACATTGACTCTGTACCGGTACCCCCTGTATATAGCCTCCATATTGACTCTGTACCGGTACCCCCTGTATATAGCCTCCACACTGACTCTGTACCGGTACCCCCTGTATATAGCCTCCACATTGACTCTGTACCGGTACCCCCTGTATATAGCCTCCACATTGACTCTGTACCGGTACCCCCTGTATATAGCCTCCACATTGACTCTGTACCGGTACCCCCTGTATATAGCCTCCACATTGACTCTGTACCGGTACCCCCTGTATATAGCCTCCACATTGACTCTGTACCGGTACCCCCTGTATATAGTCTCCACATTGACTCTGTACCGGTACCCCCTGTATATAGCCTCCACATTGACTCTGTACCGGTACCCCCTGTATATAGGCTCCACATTGACTCTGTACCGGTACCTCCTGTATATAGCCTCCACATTGACTCTGTACCGGTACCCCCTGTATATAGCCTCCACATTGACTCTGTACCGGTACCCTGTATATAGCCTCCACATTGACTCGGTACCGGTACCCCCTGTATATAGCCTCCACATTGACTCTGTACCGGTACCCCCTGTATATAGCCTCCACATTGACTCTGTACATTTCAGTGTAAGGTCTACACCTGTTGTATTCAGCGCATGTGACTAATACAATTTGATTGAAAGTAAAGCTTGTGGGTTATATATATATATATATATATATATATATATATATATATATATATACATACATACATACATACATACATACATACATACATAACACACACACACACACACACACACACACACACACACACACACACACACACACACACACACACTAGTTGGTGATTTATTCAGTGGTGTGAAAAGCTTCATTAGCAGAAAGCTGGAACAGTTTCCATTTCCTCTGTAGTATGACGTACAACAGAAGGGTTTTGGTGAACCCACCAACACCAGAATAAACCAGACCTTACCTAAAATCTCTAGGGGGAAAAAATGGCCGGTTTGTCTGGAAACTGCTTTGTCTGGAAACTGGTTTGTCTGGAATCTGGTGTACTATCTGGCTTCTAGGCATCAGCCTTTCTGTTTGCTAATTTCCCCACAACAACAACAACAACATAAGTACAGGACAACAACAACAGAGTGTTCTGCCGTGGTCCCGGATGGTCGTCATAGCAACACCCCTCCACACAAATAGACAGGACGCAATATTCATCTGTTCACAGAAGAAATGATGTGTCTATGGAGTGTCAGAAAGAGACTTGAGTTACAATGCTGTTGAAATTGGAAGAGGACGTGACAATACCTTTCTGTTGTCACATTCTTTCACGGTTTAACCTCGTCTGCTCACGTGTACTGCTGTTGTACGCACACGGCCAGCGACATTTTCCCCATGTCTGTCCTGGTTGTATTCTGGCTGGCCTGATATAGTGGTGTTTGATTATCACACAGCTGCTACTGCCAATGGTTTCACTCAGTCTTTTAGGGAGAGAGAGAGAGAGGAGGGAGCATTGGTCAAACAAAGGCTGCAAAGAAATGTCTGCGCTCCGGTCAAAGTGGACGGAGAGTGACCAGAATGTCAAAACCATCGTCGCCCAGCGGCTCGGGCCACAGAAACCACCAACACAACCACTTCCCTCTTTACCCATCTCACTACCCTGGACTCCTACAGAAACCACCAACACAACCACTTCCCTATTTACCCATCTCACTACCCTGGACTCCTTCTACAGAAACCACTAGCACAACCAATCAGAAACCTCGTCAATGCAGATCATGGCAGATTTTTAGTTCTTCTTGAAATGTGTAGCATCTGCCTTTTCCCCTCAAGTTCTGTATTTCTGTGATTTACTCCCAACAGGAAGTAGTAACAACATGCTTCGATGTACAGTAACTTGTTTCATGTTCATTCTGGTTTAATAATGTTTAAATACAGGCCCAAGTATCCAATATTTTCCTCGCTTAAAGAAAAACACAATACTGATAACCGATATTTAAAATTTTAGCAGCTTTTTTAAGCATTCTAGTACAGTTAAATAGTTAACACACACATGGACGCAGCGGTCTAAGGCACTGCATCTCAGTGCAAGAGGCGTCACTACAGTCCCTGGTTTGAATCCAGGCTGTATCACATGCGGACGTGATTGGGAGTCCCATAGAGCGGCACACAAGTGGCCCAGCGTCGTCCGGGTTTGGCCTGGGGTAAATAAGAATTTGTTCTTAACTGACTTGTCTAGTTAAATAAAGGTTACACACACACCACACTGACCAAAAAGTTATTTTGTTGGCATTTACGTATGTCCCCATTACCGGTAAAACATCATCAAAACCTATTTCTTTCACTTACTTGCTGTGCTGTTTCATTGTTCATTTGTTCAGTCGTTTCATTCTCAACCAGGATTTCTATGGAACGCCGTTTGGGTCTTTTCATGTCAAAAAAAGATCCACGTCGAGTAACACTTTGACCAATCAGGATCTGAATATGACTGCACGTCACATAATCATTTAATGCATTCATTCATTTTTTTAACGTAGTTATTACACGTTGATTACACTACCACTCGTATTTCATATGTCACAACGATTCATCGATACGTCTGCTATGATGCGGGTAAAGTTGTCTAGCGCACCTACAGTGCTGGTCATAAAAAAAAGCTAGCTAGCTCATGGATGCGGACAATGTTCTTCCCCAAAAACGTAGCAAAACGACATCATCTGTTTCAGTAGCTATCGTTAGCCAGCTAACTATATAGCTAGGTGTCATCATCTAAAATAACCCTAATTTATAAGACAGTTCTTATTTGATTAATGTTGGTTGGACCCATCTATGTGAAGCTAGCCACAATAAGGATTCCCTGTGGCTCAGTTGGTAGAGCATGGTGTTTGCAACGCCAGCATGGTGTGTGCAACGCCAGGGTTGTGGGTTCGATTCCCACGGGGGGGGCAGTACAAAAAAAAAAATGCATGAAATGAAATGTATGCATTCACTACTGTAAGTTGCTCTGGATAAGAGCGTCTGCTAAAAATGACTAAAATGTTTTAAAAAATTGCCACAGTAGTGGACTTTGCGGTTAGCCTTAAAAATAAAAGTATGGCATAATTCTACTATTTGTATTCATTTACATCACTGTTAATTACATACTTTTATTTTGAAGGCTAACCGCAAAGTCCACTATTGTGGCTAATCCTTATTGTGGCTAGCTTCACAACACATGACCCGGTCCGGTTCGAGCATCACTAGCCAGATTAAGTTAGCTGACTGCTTATAACGTTAGCTTTGGGCAACAGGGTTAAGTAGCTGGCTAGCTATTTATTTTCATGAACTGAAGTTCAATTTCAATTGGCGAACAACAAGTGACTTCCTAGCTAATACTTACTCACAAGGATTCCTAAATCATTGCTAAGAATAATGAAAATGGCTGCAGTTTCTACTGGTCATTGTTTTCAGGCTGGTTGTATTGGTGCTAGCTAGGTACCAAGCTAAAGCTAGCTACCCCAGAAGTTGCGCTCGAACAAATGATTCTTTACTACCAACGCGGTGTTGTAAACACATAATTTGTGGACGGTGTTTGCTTGTTTGCAGACTTTTTTTGTACAGCTTTGACAGTGCTACTGTATCTTTTTCCCCCCTCTTATCCCTCTTATTGTAACTGTTTTGGAGCGTAATTGACTGTTGTAACATGATTATAAGGGTCATGTTTGACCATGTTTTAGATAGCCAAAATACATATCCTAACAGTACCTCTGTTTTCTCTGTCCGTCCCAGATTCTAAAGAGACCGGAGTATTTTGTGAAGTTTGGGAAGGTCCATAAGGTTGTCATCAACAACAGCACCTCATACGCCGGCTCACAGGTGAGGGGGGGGGGGGACTTCCTGTGGGCGAGGATGATTGACAGCAATGTTGTAGTTTAAATTGATGGGATTTTGGTTGGTTGATGGAGTGCATTAGAAATGTATTACTAACACCATATAAAGCCATAACACCAGTACAATGGAAATACATAAAGTACACTGATTGATTGATCCATTGATTGTCTTGGTCTTGTCCCCAAGGGTCCCAGTGCCAGTGCCTATGTCACTTACATCCGGTCAGAAGACGCCCTCAGAGCAATACAGTGTGTCAACAACCTAGTAGTAGATGGCAGAACACTGAAGGTAAGCTTGGGAACATTTACAACGGTATATACGTCTAGTCTATGCACAGGATAAAAAACAATAAGCATCTCTCTGTATCAGATTAACATTTGAAATGTCATCTTCTCTGATGTGAATTTGTACACATTGGTACACCTGCAGCTAACGAACTGTCGTTGTGTTCTATAGGCTTCTTTAGGGACGATGAAATACTGCAGCTAACGAACTGTCGTTGTGTTCTACAGGCTTCTTTAGGGACGCTGAAATACTGCAGCTAACGAACTGTCGTTGTGTTCTACAGGCTTCTTTAGGGACGATGAAATACTGCAGTTAACGAACTGTCGTTGTGTTCTACAGGCTTCTTTAGGGACGACGAAATACTGCAGCTAACGAACTGTCGTTGTGTTCTACAGGCTTCTTTAGGGACGATGAAATACTGCAGCTAACGAACTGTCGTGTTCTACAGGCTTCTTTAGGGACGACGAAATACTGCAGCTAACGAACTGTCGTTGTGTTCTACAGGCTTCTTTAGGGACGATGAAATACTGCAGCTAACGAACTGTCGTTGTGTTCTACAGGCTTCTTTAGGGACGATGAAATACTGCAGCTAACGAACTGTCGTTGTGTTCTACAGGCTTCTTTAGGGACGATGAAATACTGCAGCTAACGAACTGTCGTTGTGTTCTACAGGCTTCTTTAGGGACGATGAAATACTGCAGCTAACGAACTGTCGTGTTCTACAGGCTTCTTTAGGGACGACGAAATACTGCAGCTAACGAACTGTCGTTGTGTTCTACAGGCTTCTTTAGGGACGATGAAATACTGCAGCTAACGAACTGTCGTTGTGTTCTACAGGCTTCTTTAGGGACGATGAAATACTGCAGCTAACGAACTGTCGTTGTGTTCTACAGGCTTCTTTAGGGACGATGAAATACTGCAGCTAACGAACTGTTGTGTTCTACAGGCTTCTTTAGGGACGATGAAATACTGCAGCTAACGAACTGTCGTTGTGTTCTACAGGCTTCTTTAGGGACGACGAAATACTGCAGCTAACGAACTGTCGTTGTGTTCTACAGGCTTCTTTAGGGACGATGAAATACTGCAGCTAACGAACTGTCGTTGTGTTCTACAGGCTTCTTTAGGGACGACGAAATACTGCAGCTAACGAACTGTCGTTGTGTTCTACAGGCTTCTTTAGGGACGATGAAATACTGCAGCTAACGAACTGTCGTTGTGTTCTACAGGCTTCTTTAGGGACGACGAAATACTGCAGCTAACGAACTGTCGTTGTGTTCTACAGGCTTCTTTAGGGACGACGAAATACTGCAGCTAACGAACTGTCGTTGTGTTCTACAGGCTTCTTTAGGGACGATGAAATACTGCAGCTAACGAACTGTCGTTGTGTTCTACAGGCTTCTTTAGGGACGATGAAATACTGCAGCTAACGAACTGTCGTTGTGTTCTACAGGCTTCTTTAGGGACGACGAAATACTGCAGCTAACGAACTGTCGTTGTGTTCTACAGGCTTCTTTAGGGACGATGAAATACTGCAGCTAACGAACTGTCGTTGTGTTCTACAGGCTTCTTTAGGGACGATGAAATACTGCAGCTAACGAACTGTTGTTGTGTTCTACAGGCTTCTTTAGGGACGATGAAATACTGCAGCTAACGAACTGTCGTTGTGTTCTACAGGCTTCTTTAGGGACGATGAAATACTGCAGCTAACGAACTGTCGTTGTGTTCAACAGGCTTCTTTAGGGACGACGAAATACTGCAGCTACTTTCTGAAGAGCATGGGGTGTCCCAAACCTGACTGCATGTATCTACACGAGCTGGGGGATGATGCGGCCAGCTTCACTAAAGAGGAGATGCAGGTAAGATGACCAATTCAATACTTAGTAAGGCTCTTTCTCAATTCATCTTTCCTCCGATCCTCACATGATATCGCCTACCTCCTTCTCAAAACACATTGTAGAAGGTCTGAGGGGAGGGACCTGGGACGACCTCCTCTAATATGCTTGAGAAGGAGACGAATAGATGGGATGCGATGAACTATGAGAATTGAAATGGAGTCCCAAGATTGTAGTAGTGTAGACTTCACAGCAGGTTTTTATCCTCCTAACCTGGTCCTTTGTGTTGCTCTGTGTTGTCTGTCAGGCAGGGAAGCATCAAGAGTATGAGCAGAGGCTGTTACAGGATCTGTACCAGAACCCCAGCTTTACCACCCAGACCTCAGGAGGGGAGACAACCAGGAGCTCTAAACCCTGCTCTTTACAGAGGTAGGACTAAGAGCTCTAAACCCTGCTCTTTACAGAGGTAGGACTAAGAGCTCTAAACCCTGCTCTTTACAGAGGTAGGACTAAGAGCTCTAAACTCAGCTCTTTACAGAGGTAGGACTAAGAGCTCTAAACCCTGCTCTTTACAGAGGTAGGACTAAGAGCTCTAAACTCAGCTCTTTACAGAGGTAGGACTAAGAGCTCTAAACCCTGCTCTTTACAGAGGTAGGACTAAGAGCTCTAAACCCAGCTCTTTACAGAGGTAGGACTAAGAGCTCTAAACCCTGCTCTTTACAGAGGTAGGACTAAGAGCTCTAAACCCTGCTCTTTACAGAGGTAGGACTAAGAGCTCTAAACTCAGCTCTTTACAGAGGTAGGACTAAGAGCTCTAAACCCTGCTCTTTACAGAGGTAGGACTAAGAGCTCTAAACTCAGCTCTTTACAGAGGTAGGACTAAGAGCTCTAAACCCTGCTCTTTACAGAGGTAGGGCTAAGAGCTCTAAACTCAGCTCTTTACAGAGGTAGGGCGTAGAGCTCTAAACCCAGCTCTTTACAGAGGTAGGGCGTAGAGCTCTAAACCCAGCTCTTTACAGAGGTAGGTTAAGCTCTTTAGAGTTACACACTATCCTGTGATCCATTTTGATACCTGACACTTGACTGATGTCTTTTGAAAAGCTGAGATTCACTCATGTGGTACATTCGTCTCCCTTCTCTGCCCCTCAATTACTCACTATTCCTTCTTTCTTTCTCCCCGCTCTCTTCCCCCCGCTCTCTTCCCCCGCTCTCTTCCCCCCTCGCTCTCTTCTCTTCCTCGCTCTCTCTTCCCCCCCTCGCTCTCTCTTCCCCCCTCGCTCTCTCTTCCCCCTCGCTCTCTCTTCCCCCCTCGCTCTCTCTTTCCCCCGCCCTCTCTCCTCTCCTCTCCAGATCCAACAGTAACAACAGTCATGGACAAGACGTGTGGCCAACGTTACAACCCACGGGGAAAACAACCAATGGCGTATCGGATCACCGTAAGAGCCCTCCGTCGAACGGCGGCGTCTCGGACTCTGAACACATGACACCGGATGGGCCAGAATGTGCCGTTGGTCTGGGCTCTGTGACTGGCCTCTCAGCCTTCTCCTCAAGCTGTGACCCCCCCAGGTAAAGGGCCGTACGCACTTCACTCAAGCGCAGCGACGGAGCCTTGTTTTCACACGTCGCTTCTACATACTATCCATCGCTCTGTTTGTGTGAAGTGTGCATCAGTCTTGAACGACCATCCACGGACGTTAACTCCCAAACCCATTTACACACAGCTTCTTTTCTAAAGGCTCCACTGAAATGTTTTCACACAAAGAAAAATGACTAACATGAGATGTCAAGAGAGAAGTAGAATTAAATGTATCCTGTTCCAGAACAACTCCTCCAAACCTCCTCGATGCTCTACTGGCGTTGCTGTTATCAGTCGCCTGCTGGCGTTGCTGTTATCTCTCATCTACTGGCGTCGCTGTTATCAGTCGCCTGCTGGCGTTGCTGTTATCTCTCATCTACTGGCGTTGCTGTTATCTCTCATCTGCTGGCGTTGCTGTTATCAGTCGCCTGCTGGCGTTGCTGTTATCTCTCATCTACTGGCGTTGCTGTTCTCTCTCACCTACTGGCGTTGCTGTTATCAGTCGCCTGCTGGCGTTGCTGTTATCTCTCACCTACTGGCGTTGCTGTTATCAGTCGCCTGCTGGCGTTGCTGTTATCTCTCACCTACTGGCGTTGCTGTTATCAGTCGCCTGCTGGCGTTGCTGTTATCTCTCATCTACTGGCGTTGCTGTTATCTCTCATCTACTGGCGTTGCTGTTATCTCTCATCTACTGGTGTTGCTGTTATCTCTCGCCTGCTGGAGTCGCTGTTATCTCTCACCTACTGGCGTTGCTGTTATCTCTCATCTACTGGCGTTGCTGTTATCTCTCATCTACTGGTGTTGCTGTTATCTCTCATCTACTGGCGTTGCTGTTATCTCTCATCTACTGGTGTTGCTGTTATCTCTCACCTACTGGTGTTGCTGTTATCTCTCACCTACTGGCGTTGCTGTTATCTCTCATCTACTGGCGTTGCTGTTATCTCTCATCTACTGGTGTTGCTGTTATCTCTCACCTACTGGCGTTGCTGTTATCTCTCATCTACTGGCGTCGCTGTTCTCTCTCACCGACTGGCGTCGCTGTTCTCTCTCACCGACTGGCGTCGCTGTTCTCTCTCACCTACTGGCGTTGCTGTTATCTCTCGCCTGCTGGTGTTGCTGTTATCTCTCATCTACTGGCGTTGCTGTTATCTCTCGCCTGCTGGTGTTGCTGTTATCTCTCATCTACTGGCGTTGCTGTTATCTCTCGCCTGCTGGTGTTGCTGTTATCTCTCATCTACTGGCGTTGCTGTTATCTCTCGCCTGCTGGTGTTGCTGTTATCTCTCATCTACTGGCGTTGCTGTTATCACTCTTCTACTGGCGTGGCTGTTATCTCTCGCCTGCTGGCGTTGCTGTTATCTCTCATCTACTGGCGTTGCTGTTATCACTCTTCTACTGGCGTGGCTGTTATCTCTCGCCTACTGGCGTGGCTGTTATCTCTCGCCTGCTGGCGTTGCTGTTATCTCTCGCCTACTGGCGTTGCTGTGCTTTTTTCTGTATTGTTTGTTTAGCTTTGCTGTGTTTATAGCCTACCACTACCACCATTTGTTTGTGTACTGTGTTGGTTATCCTCTGCTTGCATTGTGTGTAGACGTGTTGGTTATCCTCTGTTTGCGAGCTACGCTATAAAATATCTGGACACCCCTTCAAATTAGTGGATTTGGCTATTTCAGCCACACCCGTTGCTGACAGGTTTATGAAATCAAGTACACAGCCATGCAATCTCCATAGACAAACATTGGCAGTATAATTGGCCTTACTTGACCTCCCAGCAGTTTAAGGCTCCACTTCAGCCTCTGGTTCGATCCCAGGCTGTGTAACAGCTGGACGTGACCGGGAGCCCCATAGGGCGGCACACAATTGGCCCAGCGTTGACAGGGTTTGGACGGGGGGAAATTTCCTTGGCTCATCGCGCTCTAGCGACTCCTTGTGGCTGGCCGGGCACCTGCAAGCTGACCTCGGCCGTTAGTTAAACGGCGTTTCCTCCGACACATTGGTGCGGCTAGCTTCCGGATTAAGCGAGCAGCGCGGCTTGGCGGTTAAAGTTTCGGAGGTCATCACGGCTCGACCTTCGCCTCTCCCGAGCCCGTTGGAGTTGCAGCGTTAAGAGAAGATTAACTACAAGTTGGATTTCATGATATTGGGGAGGAAAAAGGGGTGAAAACAATTAAGAACATAAACAAGAATGGCCTTACTGAAGAGCTCAATGACTTTCAACGTGGCACCGTCATAGGATGCCAACTTTCCAACAAGTCAGTTCGTCAGATTTCTGCTCTGCTAAAGCTGTTCCAGTCTACTGTAAGTGCTGTTATTGTGAAGTGGAAACATCTAGGAGCAACAACGGCTCAGCCGCGAGTGGGACTGCCGAGCTCACAAATGGGACCGCCGAGTATTGAATCGCGTAAAAAATCGTCTTGAGTTCCACTACCGAGTTCCAAACTGCCTCTGGAAGTAACATCAGCACCAGAACTGTTCGTTGGGAGCTTCATGAAATGGGTTTCCATGGCCGAGCAGCCGCACACCAGCCTAAGATCACCATGTACAATGCCAAGCGTCAGCTGGAGTGGTGTAAAGCTCACCGCCATTGGACTCTGGAGCAGTGGAAACACGTTCACTGGAGTGATGAATCACACTTCACCATCTGGCAGTCCGACGGAAAATGTGGGTTTGCCGGATGCCAGGAGAACACTACCTGACCGAATGCATAGTGCCAACTGTAAAGTTTGGTGGAGGAATAATGGTCTGGGGCTGTTTTTCATGGTTTGGGCCCCTTAGTTCCAGTGAAGGGAAATCTTAACGCTACAGAATACAATGACATTCTAGACAATTCTGTGGAACTTTGTGGCAAGTTTGAGGAAGGTCCTTTCCTGTTTCAGCATGACAATGCCTCCGTGCACAAAGCGAGGTCCATACAGAAATGGTTTGTCGAGATCGTTGTGGAAGAACTTGACTGGCCTGCACAGAGCCCTGACCTCAACCAAATCGAACACCTTTGGGATGAATTGGAACACCGACTGCGAGCCAGGCCTAACCTCCCCAACATCAGTGCCCGACCTCACTAATGCTCTTGTGGCTGAATGGAAGCAAGTCCCCCTGCAGCAATGTTCCAACATCTAGTGGAAAGGCTTCCCAGAAGAGTGGAGGCTGTTATAGCAGCAATGTTCCAACATCTAGTGGAAAGCCTTCCCAGAAGAGTGGAGGCTGTTATAGCAGCAATGTACCAACATCTAGTGGAAAGCCTTCCCAGAAGAGTGGAGGCTGTTATAGCAGCAATGTTCCAACATCTAGTGGAAAGCCTTCCCAGAAGAGTGGAGGCTGTTATAGCAGCAATGTACCAACATCTAGTGGAAAGCCTTCCCAGAAGAGTGGAGGCTGTTATCGCAGCAATGTACCAACATCTAGTGGAAAGCCTTCCCAGAAGAGTGGAGGCTGTTATAGCAGCAATGTTCCAACATCTAGTGGAAAGCCTTCCCAGAAGAGTGGAGGCTGTTATAGCAGCAATGTTCCAACATCTAGTGGAAAGCCTTCCCAGAAGAGTGGAGGCTGTTATAGCAGCAATGTTCCAACATCTAGTGGAAAGCCTTCCCAGAAGAGTGGAGGCTGTTATCGCAGCAATGTTCCAACATCTAGTGGAAAGCCTTCCCAGAAGAGTGGAGGCTGTTATAGCAGCAATGTTCCAACATCTAGTGGAAAGCCTTCCCAGAAGAGTGGAGGCTGTTATAGCAGCAATGTACCAACATCTAGTGGAAAGCCTTCCCAGAAGAGTGGAGGCTGTTATAGCAGCAATGTTCCAACATCTAGTGGAAAGCCTTCCCAGAAGAGTGGAGGCTGTTATAGCAGCAATGTTCCAACATCTAGTGGAAAGCCTTCCCAGAAGAGTGGAGGCTGTTATAGCAGCAATGTTCCAACATCTAGTGGAAAGCCTTCCCAGAATAATGGAGGCTGTTATAGCAGCAAAGGGGGGAACCAACTCCATGTTAATGCCCATGATTTTAGAATGAGATTATTGGACGAGCAGGTGTCATCATACTGTTGGTGATGTAGTGTAATTGAGACATTTTATCTCTGGTCATCCTCGCCACATCATGGCTGTTCTAACCAGCTGCTGTGTCTTTCAGCCCCAGTGATGCTCTGCCAGACATCATCAGGAGCAGTGACACACAACATGGAGACTCCTCAGAACGTCACAACCTGGTAAGATGGAGAACATTGTAGAGTTTTCAGGGGCTAGGAAATGTTATGTCAAGTTGGTCAGTCTTTATTTGACCTTAGCTGCAGATTCCCATCTACCAAGTCTATCTGTAGACTCCTAGACTTCTTGATTGAAAAGCTGTTACACATTGGTCATTTTTTTCTTTTTTTAACTAATCAGTGATGCTGACTAATTGTTTATTCATTCTAATTTGATTGAGAAGACTGACCATCTCTCTCTCTCTCTCTCTCTCTCACGCTTGCTCTCCCTCTCTCCCTCATCTCTCTCCCTCATCTCTCTCCCTCATCTCTTTCTCTCCTCCCTCATCTCTCTCTCTCTCCTCCCTCATCTCTCTCTCTCTCCTCCCTCATATCTCTCTCTCCTCCCTCATCTCTCTCTCTCCTCCCTCATCTCTCTCTCTCTCCTCCCTCATCTCTCTCTCTCTCCTCCCTCATCTCTCTCTCTCCTCCCTCATCTCTCTCATCTCTCTCTCTCATCTCTCTCTCTCATCTCTCTCCTCCCTCATCTCTCTCTCTCTCCTCCCTCATCTCTCTCTCCTCCCTCATCTCTCTCTCCTCCCTCCCTCATATCTCTCTCTCTCTCCTCCCTCATATCTCTCTCCCTCTCTCTCTCCCCCAGCTCCCAGACAGTGACTCTCCGTCGCCCCCTCCTGTCCTCTCCGGCCCTCCTGGTTTCTCCAAAGCCAGCCAGGTGGTTCCCATCAGTGTGACTACCCGGTCTCCCTTTCAGGGGGCTGCCGCCGAGTCCCAGTCTCTGTTTTCAGACAATAGTAACTTCCGCCATCCTAACCCCATCCCCAGCAGCCTCCATGGGTTCCCCAGCACCGAGACACATAACAACCACGACACCTGGCCCACTGCACCCCAACCACACAGCCTCTTCACTTCAGGTACAGTGGGAACTCTACCTGCATATAAATGACAAGTATATGTTTATTTATCTGCATACGTTACAAATGGGAGATCTATACTATTTTAGATCATGTAATGTCATTTAATTACTGGGGGTTTGAGAGTCAGGATGGACAACACAGTCCAAATGTCTAGCCAGCGACGAGGCGGCCTAGCCAGCCAGCGACGAGGCGGCCTAGCCAGCCAGCGACGAGGCGGCCCAGCTTAGCCAGCCAGCGACGAGGCGGCCCAGCTTAGCCAGCCAGCGACGAGGCGGCCCAGCTTAGCCAGCCAGCGACGAGGCGGCCCAGCTTAGCCAGCCAGCGACGAGGCGGCCCAGCTTAGCCAGCCAGCGACGAGGCGGCCTTGTTTGTTTGTATTAATTATAGGCATTTAAAAGCTTTTTCTGTTAAATTTGTCATCACTAATGTCTTGCTGTTTCCTCCAGATACCATCCCAGTATCGTCCTCAACAGACTGGCAGGCAGCGTTCGCTTCGGCTCATCCAAACAACAGACATCAGAAGATGACCTGGGATTTGATCCCTTCGACATCACCCGTAAAGCCCTGGAGGACCTGATAGAGAAGGAGCTCAGCATTCAGGACAGCCTCCCGTCCCTCTCCATCTCCCCAGGTCCCTTCCCCCCCCACCACCACTCACTCCTCTCCTCTGTACCCACCAAAGCTGGTTCTGGTCCCCCTGGAGAGCTGATACCCCATAACCACTTCTTCTCTGGGCTGAACTCTGGTCTCTCTAGTAATCACTGCTTCTCCCAGATGCATCAACACCACCAACACCCTCAACAACGGGCTGTCTATAACTCCTTCAGCTTCCCCGGACAGCTGCCGCCATCATCGTCCTCGTCTTCATCACAGACCAGCCGTCACCCCTGGATGACGTCCTCCACGGCTGTAGGCTCGGTCCCGACGCGCAGTAACTTCACGACGCACTTCGGCGGCAACCATACGGTGTCACAACACAGCAGCTTCCTGGACCGGATGCTGCCCAGTATGCATCACCACAGTACAGGGCTGGGAGGCATCGCCATGACAGGTAATACATACCATAATAATGTATACAGTGCATTCAGAAAGGATTCAGACCCCTTGACTTTTTCCACATTTTGTTACGTTACAGCCTTATTCTAAAATGGATTTAAAAAAATGTTCCTCATCAATCGACATCACAATACCCCATAATGACATCACAATACCCCATAATGACATCACAATACCCCATAATGACATCACAATAACCCATAATGACATCACAATACCCCATAATGACATCACACTACCCCATAATGATAAAGCAAAAACAGGTTTTTAGAAATCTTAAATCTTTTAATAAATCTAATTTATTTAAAATAAGAGAACTGGTATCACATTTCCATAAGTATTCAGACCCTTTACTCAGTACTCAGCCTTGAGTCTTCTTGGGTATGACGCTACAATCTTGGCACACCTGTATTTGGGGAGTTTCTCCAATTCTTCTCTGCAGATCCTCTCAAGCTCTGTCAGGTTGGATGGGGAACGTCACTGCACAGCTATTTTCAGGTCTCTCCAGAGATGTTCGATCAGGTTCAAGTCTAGGCTCTGGCTGGGCCACTCAAGGACATTCGGAGACTTGTCCCAAAGCCACTCCTGCATTGTCTTGGCTGTGTGCTTAGGGTCGTTGTCCTGTTGGAAGGTAAACCTTCGCCCCAGTCTGAGATCCTGAGCGCTCTGGAGCAGGTTTTCATCAAGGATCTCTCTGTACTTTGCTCCGTTCATCTTTCCTCGATCCTGACTAGTCTCCCACTCCCTGCCGCTGAAAAACATCCCCACAGCATAATGCTGCCACCACCATGCTTCACCGTAGGGATGGTGCCAGGTTTCCTTTGGCATTCAGGCCAGAGCATTCAAATCATCTTCAATCAATAGAATTTACCACAGGTGGACTCCAATCAAGTTGTAGAAACATCTGAAGGATGATTAATGGAAACAGGATGCACCTGACCTCAATTTCAAGGGTCTTAATGCTTATGTAAATAAGGTATTTCTGTTTTTGATTTTTAATACATTCGCAAAAATGTCCTGTTTTTGCTTTGTAATTATGGGGTATTGTGTGTAGATTGCTGATGATTTTGTATTTATTTAATAAATTTCAGAATAAGGCTGTAACGTAACAAAATGTGGAAAAAGTCAAGGGGGTCTGATTACTTCCTGAAGACGTGTGTGTATTGCATCATGAGTGGAGAGTTAACATGATACAGTCCAGACTCCCAGTGGAGAGTTAACATGATACAGTCCAGACTCCCAGTGGAGAGTTAACATGATACAGTCCAGACTCCCAGTGGAGACCTAACATGATACAGTCCAGACTCCCAGTGGAGAGTTAACATGATACAGTCCAGACTCCCAGTGGAGAGCTAACATGATACAGTCCAGACTCCCAGTGGAGAGTTAACATGATACAGTCCAGACTCCCAGTGGAGACCTAACATGATACAGTCCAGACTCCCAGTGGAGAGTTAACATGATACAGTCCAGACTCCCAGTGGAGAGTTAACATGATACAGTCCAGACTCCCAGTGGAGAGCTAACATGATACAGTCCAGACTCCCAGTGGAGAGCTAACATGATACAGTCCAGACTCCCAGTGGAGAGTTAACATGATACAGTCCAGACTCCCAGTGGAGAGTTAACATGATACAGTCCAGACTCCCAGTGGAGAGTTAACATGATACAGTCCAGACTCCCAGTGGAGAGCTAACATGATACAGTCCAGACTCCCAGTGGAGAGTTAACATGATACAGTCCAGACTCCCAGTGGAGAGCTAACATGATACAGTCCAGACTCCCAGTGGAGAGTTAACATGATACAGTCCAGACTCCCAGTGGAGAGTTAACATGATACAGTCCAGACTCCCAGTGGAGAGTTAACATGATACAGTCCAGACTCCCAGTGGAGAGCTAACATGATACAGTCCAGACTCCCAGTGGAGAGTTAACATGATACAGTCCAGACTCCCAGTGGAGAGCTAACATGATACAGTCCAGACTCCCAGTGGAGAGCTAACATGATACAGTCCAGACTCCCAGTGGAGAGCTAACATGATACAGTCCAGACTCCCAGTGGAGAGTTAACATGATACAGTCCAGACTCCCAGTGGAGAGTTAACATGATACAGTCCAGACTCCCAGTGGAGAGTTAACATGATACAGTCCAGACTCCCAGTGGAGAGCTAACATGATACAGTCCAGACTCCCAGTGGAGAGCTAACATGATACAGTCCAGACTCCCAGTGGAGAGTTAACATGATACAGTCCAGACTCCCAGTGGAGAGTTAACATGATACAGTCCAGACTCCCAGTGGAGAGCTAACATGATACAGTCCAGACTCCCAGTGGAGAGCTAACATGATACAGTCCAGACTCCCAGTGGAGAGTTAACATGATACAGTCCAGACTCCCAGTGGAGAGCTAACATGATACAGTCCAGACTCCCAGTGGAGAGTTAACATGATACAGTCCAGACTCCCAGTGGAGAGTTAACATGATACAGTCCAGACTCCCAGTGGAGAGTTAACATGATACAGTCCAGACTCCCAGTGGAGAGTTAACATGATACAGTCCAGACTCCCAGTGGAGAGCTAACATGATACAGTCCAGACTCCCAGTGGAGAGCTAACATGATACAGTCCAGACTCCCAGTGGAGAGCTAACATGATACAGTCCAGACTCCCAGTGGAGAGTTAACATGATACAGTCCAGACTCCCAGTGGAGAGTTAACATGATACAGTCCAGACTCCCAGTGGAGAGTTAACATGATACAGTCCAGACTCCCAGTGGAGAGTTAACATGATACAGTCCAGACTCCCAGTGGAGAGCTAACATGATACAGTCCAGACTCCCAGTGGAGAGCTAACATGATACAGTCCAGACTCCCAGTGGAGAGTTAACATGATACAGTCCAGACTCCCAGTGGAGAGTTAACATGATACAGTCCAGACTCCCAGTGGAGAGTTAACATGATACAGTCCAGACTCCCAGTGGAGAGTTAACATGATACAGTCCAGACTCCCAGTGGAGAGTTAACATGATACAGTCCAGACTCCCAGTGGAGAGCTAACATGATACAGTCCAGACTCCCAGTGGAGAGCTAACATGATACAGTCCAGACTCCCAGTGGAGAGCTAACATGATACAGTCCAGACTCCCAGTGGAGAGCTAACATGATACAGTCCAGACTCCCAGTTCAGACTAAGTGAGAAGGACTTGGGGATAATGTGTGGAATATAGTCAGCGAGAAGGACTTGGGGATAATGTGTGGAATATAGTCAGCGAGAAGGACTTGGGGATAATGTGTGAAATATCGTCAGCGAGGAGGACTTGGGGATAATGTGTGAAATATAGTCAGCGAGAAGGACTTGGGGATAATGTATGAAATATAGTCAGCGAGAAGGACTTGGGGATAATGTATGAAATATAGTCAGCGAGAAGGACTTGGGGATAATGTGTGAAATATAGTCAGCGAGAAGGACTTGGGGATAATGTGTAGAATATAGTCAGCGAGGAGGACTTGGGGATAATGTATGAAATATAGTCAGCGAGGAGGACTTGGTGATAATGTGTAGAATATAGTCAGCGAGGAGGACTTGGGGATAATGTGTGGAATATAGTCAGCGAGGAGGACTTGGTGATAATGTGTAGAATATAGTCAGCGAGGAGGACTTGGGGATAATGTGTAGAATATAGTCAGCGAGGAGGACTTGGGGATAATGTGTAGAATATAGTCAGCGAGGAGGACTTGGTGATAATGTGTGAAATATACAGTAGTATAGATGCATGTAATGATATATACTTTTAGTCAATAAGCATCCAGAATCCAACCTAGCCATTTTATAATGGAGACATGGAGCGCTGCCAGTGGTAGCTGTGACTGGAAAAAGCACAACCCTGCAGCTCTTTCTTTCTTTGTTTTTGTCCAAACAATCCCATGAGGTCATTGAATTGCATTGCATTGTGGGTAAGTAATAGGTAATACATGAGCGAGAGAACCACTGGGTGGCAGCACATGGTTACCCTAGTGGAGTGTAGTGCAGTGGCTGGAATTACCATCAGAATAGAACAGACTGACCCAGTCAGCCAACAGTATAGAAGACGTCATAGGGTGTTACTGCCAGGGTCATAGGTACAGATTATGCATCACTGTTTGGGTACATAGCTTTGAAATAACGCAAATTGATCAAAGAATCTAATGCCTATGGTTAGGTCGTTGAGCTGCTACCATTGACTGCAAACCATTTTACAATCCATCTTTCTCTCTGACTGACAGACAACTAAATCCGCCCAGGACCAGTCAGATCTGTCTGACCTGAACAACCTCTTCCTGTGTGAAGAACAGAAACAAACACGTTTAGCAGAGCACCTCCCCTCTCGCTCCTCATTCGTCCAACAGCTCTTTATTCGGCTGTTGCTGACCCACCTCTGCTCTCTGGATGGCTGCCCAGAAAACATGATCAACTGTCATTGGCCAGTTCCTCTCTTAACCCCGCCCCGGACTGAGCCTAGGGCTGTGCCTCAAATAGCACTTGTTCCCTATATAGTGTAGAACAACTTCTGACCAGGTCGTTTGGGGTCAGCCCTGGTTTTGGGTCATTCATCCTGTGAGGCTGACAAGTGAGTGTGGCTGCTCTTTGCTTTTCTGTTTACCTCTGCAGCTCCTCTGCTCTCCTCTGCTGCTCTCCTCTGCTCCTCTCCCTTCTCCACTCTCCTCCCTTCTGATCCGCTCCTCTTCCCTTCTACTCTCTCCTCTCTCTCCTCCCCTTCTGATCTCTCCTCTACTCTCCCCTCCTCTCCTCTCCTCCCAAATACGTCAGTCAGGGAGACTGAGGCCAAGCACCCTCCCTCTCCTTCCCTGACTTCTCTGGCCCTCCGCTGATGGAGAGATGTGAGCCCAGATTGAGGTCTAAATCTTAAAGTATGTTTTTGGTCAGGACACGACACATCACCTCAAAAACACTGAGTGTACCCCATATAGCACGCTATTCCCTACAGCGACTCAAACACCCAGAGTGTATCCCATATAATATAGCACGCTTTTCCCTACAGGGACTCAGAAACACCCAGAGTGTATCCCGTATAGCACCCTATTCCCTACAGGGACTCAGAAACACCCAGAGTGTATCCCGTATAGCACCCTATTCCCTACAGGGACTCAGAAACACCCAGAGTGTATCCCATATAGCACCCTATTCTCTACAGCGACTCAGAAACACCCAGAGTGTATCCCGTATAGCACGCTATTCCCTACAGCGACTCAGTGTATGTAAACGTCCGAATTCAACTGTAGGTAGGGGTGAAGTGACTGCATAGATAATAAACAGCGAGTAGCAGCAGTGTAGGGAGATCAATGTATATATTCCGGTGGCCATTTGATTAATTGTTCAGCAGTGTTATGGGGGTAGAAGCTGTTAAGGATCCTTTTGGTCCTAGATTTGGTGCTCCGGTACAGCTTGCCGTGCGGTAGCAGAGAAAAGTCTATGATTTGGGTGACTGGAATCTTTGACAATTTTTTGACACCGCCTAGTATATATACACTGCCCTTCTAAAGTTGGGGGTCACTTAGAAATGTCCTTGTTTTTGAAAGAAAATCAATTTTTTTGTCCATTTTTAAAATGACATCAAATTGATCAGAAATACAGTGTAGACATTGTTAATGTTGTAAATGACTATTGTAGCTGGAAACGGCAGATTTTGGCGTAGAGGCCCATTATCAGCGACCATCACACCTGTGTTCCAATGGCACATTCTGTTAGCTAATCCAAGTGTATCATTTTAAAAGGCTAATTGATCATTAGAAAACCCTTTTGCAATTATGTTAGCACAGCTGAAAACTGTTTTCCTGAATAAAGAAGCAATTAAACTGGCCTTCTTTAGACTAGTTGAATATCTGGAGCATCAGCATTTGTGGGTTCGATTACAGGCTCAAAATGGCCAGAAACAAAGAACTTTCTTCTGAAACTCATCAGTCTATTCTTGTTCTGAGAAATGAATGCTATTCCATGCGAGAAATTGCCTAGAAACTGAAGATCTCGTACAATGCTGTGTACTACTCCCTTCACAGAACAGCAGAAACTGGCTCTAACCAGAATAGAAAGAGGAGTGGGACAACTGAGCAAGAGGACAAAGTACATTAGAGTGTCTAGTTTGAGAAACAGACGACTCACAAGTCCTCAACTGGCAGCTTCATTAAATAGTAACCGCAAAACACCAATCTCAACGTCAACAGTGAAGAGGCGACTCCGGGATGCTGGCCTTCTAGACAGAGTTGCAAAGAAAAAAGCCATATCTCAGACTGGCCAATAAAAATAAAAGATTAAGATGGGCAAAATAACACACTGGACAGAGGAACTCTGCCTAGAAGGCCAGCATCCCGGAGTCGCCTCTTCACTGTTGACGTTGAGACTGGTGTTTTGCGGGTACTATTTAATGAAGCTTTCTCAAACTATACACTAATGTACTTGTCCTCCTGCTCAGTTTTGTGGGTACTATTTAATGAAGCTGCCAGATACTCAACTGGTATAAAGAAGGCCAGTTTTATTGCTTCTTTGTACGCCTATGTAGATATTCCATAAAACATCTGCCGTTTCCAGCTACAATAGTCATTTACATTAACAATGTCTACACTGTATTTCTGATCAGTTTGATGTTATTTTAATGGACAACATTTTTTTTCTTTCAAAAACAAGGACATTTCTAGGTGACCCCAAGCTTTTAAACAGTAGTGTAGGTCCATGATGGCAGGAAGCTTGGCCCCAGTGATGTACTGGGCCGTACGCACTACCCTATGTAGAGCCTTACGATCAGATGCTGAGCTGTTGCCATACCAGGCGGTGATGCAACCGGTCAGGATGCTCTCGATGGTGTAGCTGTAGAACTTTTTGAGGATCTGAGGACCCATGCCAAATCTTTTCAGTCTCCTCAGGGGGGAAAAGGTGTCGTCGTGCCCTCTTCACGACTGTCTTGATGTGTTTGAACCATGATAGTTTGTTGGTGACGTGGACACCAGAGAACTTGAAACTCTCAACCCGGGAGAACAGGAGGGGACTAAGCACGCACCCCTGAGGGGACCCAGTGTTGAGAATCAGCGTAGCAGACGTGTTGTTACCTACCCTTACCACCTGGGGGTGGCCCGTCAGGAAATCCAGGATCCAGTTGCAGAGGGAGGTGTTTAGTCCCAGGGTCCTTAGCTTAGTGATGAGCTTTATAGGCACTATGGTGTTTAACGCTGAGCTGTAGTCAATGAACAGCATTCTCACATAGGTGTTCCTTTTGTCTAGGTGGGAAAGGGCAGTGTGGAGTGCGATTGAGATTGCATCATCTGTGGATCTGTTGGGACGGTATGCAAATTAGAGTGGGTCTAGAGTTTCCGGGAGGATGCTGTTGATGTGAGCCTTGACCATGAAGTGCTTAGAAAGGCTGGTCTACTGACGTGAGTGCTACGGGGCGGTAATCATTTAGGCAGGATATCTTCACTTCCTTGGGCACAGGGACTATGGTGGTCTGCTTGAAATATGTAGGTATTACAGATTCAGTCAGGGAGAGGTTGACATTTTCAGTGAAGACACTTGCCAGTTGGTCCATGCATGCTTTGAGTACATGTCCTGGTAATCAGTCTGGCCCTGCAGCTTTGTGAATGTTGACCTGTTTAAAGGTCTTGCTCACATCGGCTACCGAGAGCATTATCACACAGTCGTCCAGAACAGCTGGTGCTGTTATGCATGCTTCAGTGTTGCTTGCCTCGAAGCGAGCATAAAAGGCATTTAGTTCGTCTGGTAGGCTTGCGTCAATGGGCAGCTCGCGGCTGGGTTTCCCTTTTGTTGTCCGTAATAGTTTTCAAGCCCTGCCACATCCGACAAGCATCAGAGCCATTGTAGTAGGATTCCATTTTAATCCTTTATTGACTCTTTGCTTGTTTGATGGTTCGTCTGAGGGCATAGCGGGATTTCTTATAAGCATCCGGATTAGTGTCCCACTCCTTGCAAGCGGCAGCTCTAGCCTTTAGCTCAGTGCGAATGTTGCCTGTAATCCATGGCTTCTGGTTGGGATATGTACGTACGGTCACTGTGGGGACGACGTCGTTGATGGACTTATTGGCCTAGCTGATCAGAATCAGTTTTCCCCCGACAAAAGGGGTTTATTATAGACAGAAATACTCCTCACTTTCATCAGCTGTCCTGGTGGCTTGTCTCTGACAATCCCACATGAAGCCGGATGTGGCGTACACGTGGTCTGCGGTTGTGAGGCCGGTTGGACGTACTGCCAAATTCTCTAAAACAACGTTGGAGTTGGCTTATGATAAAGAAATTAACATTCAATTCTCTGGAAACAGCTCTGGTGGACATTCCTACAGTCAGAATGCCAATTTCACGCTCCCTCAACTTGAGACCTCTGTTGAGGGAGCGTTGTGACAAAACTGCATATTTTAGTGGCCTTTTATTGTCCCCAGCATAAGGTGCACCTGTGTAATGATCATGCTGATTTCTATGGTTATATTTTGGCTAGGCTACTTTGAAACAAGGTAAGACATGCTTTGTAAACTATAAGTCAACCAGGTTTTAAACAGTTAAGTTCATGGTCAAAATGCTGACCCCTTCTACTCAGTTTTAAGGTGGGCAACGTGCTCTGTGCGACCAGGCACTGGCCTTCACTCTTGTCTTGAGACCGTCTAATCTGAACCAATGGTGCCTGGAGTACGTCAACAGAATCAAGCCTTTAGAAATTATTGTTATCCTTCATTATATTTGTCAAACATGACTGGCCAATATTTATGTACTCAGGTGAATATACCACATCCAGACACTGAGGTGAATATACCACACTGAGGTGAATATACCACACTGAGGAGAATATACCACACTGAGGAGAATATACCACACTGAGGAGAATATACCACACTGAGGAGAATATACCACACTGAGGAGAATATACCACACTGAGGAGAATATACCACACTGAGGAGAATATACCACACTGAGGTGAATATACCACATCCAGGTACTGAGGTGAATATACCACACTGAGGAGAATATACCACATCCAGACACTGAGGTGAATATACCACACTGAGGTGAATATACCACATCCAGGTACTGAGGTGAATATACCACACTGAGGTGAATATACCACATCCAGACACTGAGGTGAATATACCACACTGAGGTGAATATACCACATCCAGACACTGAGGTGAATATACCACACTGAGGTGAATATACCACATCCAGGTACTGAGGTGAATATACCACACTGAGGTGAATATACCACATCCAGACACTGAGGTGAATATACCACACTGAGGTGAATATACCACATCCAGACACTGAGGTGAATATACCACATCCAGACACTGAGATGAATATACCACACTGAGGTGAATATACCACATCCAGACACTGAGGTGAATATACCACACTGAGGTGAATATACCACATCCATGTACTGAGGTGAATATACCACATCCAGACACTGAGGTGAATATACCACATCCAGACACTGAGGTGAATATACCACATCCAGACACTGAGGTGAATCTACCACATCCAGACACTGAGGTGAATATACCAACTGTACAACCCATCGTCCATCCCTCCATCTGTACAGCCCATCCTCCATCTCTACAGCCCATCCTCCATCCCTCCATCTGTACAGCCCATCGTCCATCCCTCCATCTGTACAGCCCATCGTCCATCCCTCCATCTGTACAGCCCATCGTCCATCCCTCCATCTGTACAGCCCATCGTCCATCCCTCCATCTGTACAGCCCATCGTCCATCCCTCCATCTGTACAGCCCATCGTCCATCCCTCCATCTGTACAGCCCATCGTCCATCCCTCCATCTGTACAGCCCATCATCCATCCCTACATCTGTACAGCCCATCGTCCATCCCTCCATCTGTTCAGCCCATCGTCCATCCCTCCATCTGTACAGCCCATCCTCCATCCCTCCATCTGTACAGCACATCCTCCATCTCTACAGCTCATCCTCCATCCCTCCATCTCTACAGCTCATCCTCCATCCCTCCATCTGTACTGCCCATCTCTCCATCCCTCCATCTGTACTGCCCATCCCTCCATCTGTACTCTCCATCCCTCCATCTGTACAGCCCATCCTCCATCCCTCCATCTGTACTGCCCATCCTCCATCCCTCCATCTGTACTGCCCATCCTCCATCTGTACTGCCCATCCTCCATCCCTCCATCTGTACTGCCCATCCCTCCATCTGTACAGCCCATCCTCCATCCCTCCATCTGTACAGCCCATCCTCCATCCCTCCATCTGTACAGCCCATCCTCCATCCCTCCATCTGTACAGCCCATCCTCCATCCCTCCATCTGTACAGCCCATCCTCCATCCCTCCATCTGTACAGCCCATCCCTCCATCTGTACAGCCCATCCTCCACCCCTCCATCTGTACAGCCCATCCTCCACCCTTCCATCTGTACAGCCCATCCTCCATCCCTCCATCTGTACTGCCCATCCCTCCATCTGTACTGCCCATCCCTCCATCTGTACTCTCCATCCCTCCATCTGTACTCTCCATCCCTCCATCTGTACAGCCCATCCTCCATCCCTCCATCTGTACAACCCATCCTCCATCCCTCCATCTGTACTGCCCATCCTCCATCCCTCCATCTGTACAGCCCATCCTCCATCTGTACAGCCCATCGTCCATCCCTACATCTGTACAGCCCATCGTCCATCCCTACATCTGTACAGCCCATCGTCCATCCCTCCATCTGTACAGCCCATCGTCCATCCCTCCATCTGTACAGCCCATCGTCCATCCCTCCATCTGTACAGCCCATCGTCCATCCCTCCATCTGTACAGCCCATCGTCCATCCCTCCATCTGTACAGCCCATCGTCCATCTCTACAGCCCATCCTCCATCCCTCCATCTGTACTGCCCATCCTCCATCCCTCCAACTGTACATACCATCCTCCATCTGTACTGCCCATCCTCCATCCCTCCATCTGTACTGCCTATCCTCCATCCCTCCATCTGTACAGCCCATCCTCCATCCCTCCATCTGTACAGCCCATCCTCCATCCCTCCATCTGTACTGCCCATCCTCCATCTGTACTGCCCATCCTCCATCCCTCCATCTGTACAGCCCATCCTCCATCCCTCCATCTGTACTGCCCATCCTCCATCTGTACTGCCCATCCTCCATCCCTCCATCTGTACTGCCCATCCTCCATCCCTCCATCTTTACTGCCTATCCTCCATCCCTCCATCTGTACAGCCCATCCTCCATCCCTCCATCTGTACAGCCCATCCTCCATCCCTCCATCTGTACAGCCCATCCTCTATCCCTCCATCTGTACAGCCCATCCTCCATCCCTCCATCTGTACTGCCTATCCTCCATCCCTCCATCTGTACAGCCCATCCTCCATCCCTCCATCTGTACTGCCCATCCTCCACCCCTCCATCTGTACAGCCCATCCTCCATCCCTCCATCTGTACTGCCCATCCCTCCATCTGTACTCTCCATCCCTCCATCTGTACTCTCCATCCCTCCATCTGTACTCTCCATCCCTCCATCTGTACTCTCCATCCCTCCATCTGTACAGCCCATCGTCCATCTGTACAGCCCATCCTCCATCCCTCCATCTGTACTGCCCATCCTCCATCCCTCCATCTGTACTGCCCATCCTCCATCTGTACTGCCCATCGTCCATCCCTCCATCTGTACTGCCCATCGTCCATCCCTCCATCTGTACAGCCCATCCTCCATCCCTCCATCTGTACAGCCCATCCTCCATCCCTCCATCTGTACAGCCCATCCCTCCATCCCTCCAACAGTCTCCATTTTGAAGGCAGGTGCTTTTGGATTGACAGTATCTCATTGTTGTGGTAGTTGGTGTGCAGTGTTGTATGTTGCGTGTGCTCTGACTATCAAGTCATAGTTCACAGCGAGCCACTGAGCTTTTTGGCAGACATTACTACCCTCCCTCCCAACTCCCCAAATCCCCCCAGCCCATTTTACAACAGCATTATTGTAGATGAATGTTTATAAGGGGTCAGTTCTCTCTCTGTCCTCTGTGTTGTGTTTGCTACAGACAGAGAGTTCTATGACACCTTCTTGGCGTCTTTCTCCTGGATGCTGTCTGCCTCGCTCCACTCTGAGGTGTTCCCTGAGATGGTCTGTCTGATGGTCTGTCTGATGGTCTGTCTGATGGTCTGTCTGATGGTCTGTCTGATGGTCTGTCTGATGGTCTGTCTGGCTCTCTGCTTCCCTGAGATGGCCTCTGGCATGAGGATAAAGCCTCATTAACTTTTTGTGAAATATGTTCAACGTCTCCTCCCTCCCTGTCTCCTGTCTCCTCCCTCCCTGTCTCCTGTCTCCTCACCCCTGTCTCCTGTCTCCTCACCCCTGTCTCCTGTCTCTATTTTATTAGGATCCCCATTAGCTGTTGCAAAAGCAGCAGCTACTCTTCCTGGGGTCCAAGGAGTGCATGTTGAATTGAATTGACCTCGATAGAGTTTTGAGAAGCGTCATCTTTGACTCTCCCGCCCGCTGTGGTCTGAGCTGCTTGTATCTCTGTGTGTTTGTGTGCAGCAGAAAGCAGCAGTGGTGTTGTCAGGGATTCACTAGAACAGCATAGAAACATTAAAGAGAGCCAGGACGCCCTTAAAGCCCTACTGCCAAACATCAACTCCTCCTCCTCTTCGTCCAGTGTTCACCACATGGGGCCACCGCTGGGCTTTGGGCCGGGGGCCAGGTCAGTTTCGGGACCAAGGTCTGGTGGTCCGGGGGGCATGTCACATAGCCTTAGCTGGGACGGGAGCTATGGGACGGGCACGACCAGCTGGATGGATCCAGCCATCATCACAGGTAACTGGAGCCTGTAGCCAGGCACTAGTTAGAAACCAATAGGCCTGTAGTATGATCTGTAGCCAGGCACTAGTTAGAAACCAATAGGCCTGTAGTATGATCTGTAGCCAGGCACTAGTTAGAAACCAATAGGCCTGTAGCATGATCTGTACCTTGTAGCCAGGCACTAGTTAGAAACCAATAGGCCTGTAGTATGATCTGTAGCCTGTAACCACTAGAAACTAACCACTAATGTCGCTCAAGTGTAGTTGGGACTTGGTGTGGTGTGTCTATGGTTTGAAGTGTTGGATTGATGTCAACTCTTTGCTAATTGGGTAGAGGGACATTTGCATTCCTTTACTTCCAAATTCCAATGGCTCTTTAAATAATTGTGTTGTTTGCTGTTGGTGGAAGTGGCTCACTAATTGGCAGTTGGAATTTTACCACTAACACAGTGCAGGATCAGATTGAGCGTCATATTGCTCATGTAATGTGTTAATGTTGGTGGGAAAGACTAACCGCAGGCAGGACTAACATAAAACTCTGGCTTTGTCTGCTGTGTGGCACCGGTCCTAAACACGTCTTTATTAGTGTGTTAGCTGAGGTCAAGCTGTGTACTTTGCTACATTCATCTTTGCCTCCATCCTGACTAGTCTCCCAGTCACTGCCCGCTGAAAAACATCCCCACAGCATGATGCTGCCACCACCATGCTTCACCATAGGGATGGTGCCAGGTTTCCTCCAGGCGTGAAGTTTGGCATTCAGGTCAAAGAGTTCAATCTTGGTTTCATCAGACCAGAGAATCTTGTTTCTCATAGTCAGAGTCCTTTAGGTGCCTTTTGACAAACTCCAAGTGGGCTGTCATTTACTGCCTTTTACTGAGGAATGGCTTCCGTCGGGCCACTCTACCATTAAGGCCTGATTAGTGGAGTGCTGCAGAGATGGTTGTCCTTCTGGAAGGTTCTCCCATCTCCACAGAGGAACTCTAGAGCTCTGTCAGAGTGACCATCGGGTTCTTGGTCACCTCCCTGACGAAGGCCCTTCTCCCCCGATTGCTCAGTTTGGCCGGTCAATTGAATTTACCACAGGTGGACTCCAATCAAGCTGTAGAAACATCTCAAGGATGATCAATGGAAACAGGATGCACCTGAACTCAATTTAGTCTCATAGCAAAGGGTCTGAATCCTTATGTAAATGTTTTTATTTTTTTATTAATTTGCAAAAAATCCTGTTCGCTTTGTCATTATGGGGTATTGTGATGTCGTTATGGGGTATTGTGATGTCGTTATGGGGTATTGTGATGTCGTTATGGGGTATTGTGATGTCATTATGGGGTATTGTGATGTCGTTATGGGGTATTGTGATGTCGTTATGGGGTATTGTGTGTAGATTGATGAGAAAAAAATTATTTAATCCATTTTAGAATAAGGCTGTAACATAACAAAATGTGGAAAAAGTCAAGGGGTCTGAATACTTTTCGATTGCACTGTATGTAGTGTTTTGGGCAGGGCAGAGATAGTCAAGCCAGGGCTTGCTTGGCAGATGTAGGCCCAGGATTTGGGTTTGTCAGAAACAACCACCAATCTGAGATTAAATGTATTCTGACACGTAATCCCAGCATATTGCCATGTCAGAATATGTAGGTCTATTCTTAATTGGTATCCGTTATTATGAGAGGCTGTGTATGGAATGGAAAAGAAGGGAAATATACCATTTTACATCTGGTGTTATTTCTATTTAGAGTGCAGAGTTAGTACAAATGATAGAACACAAATGCCATAAAGAAAAGATCATTTCCTTATGGCATTACGTTATGCTCTACATCCAGCTGGACTCCCTGCCTGCCTTGCATGGTGTGTTGCTCCTTGCATCGGAAGTATGTCCCAAATGGCTACCTGTGTAGTGCACCAGCTCTGGTCAAAAGTAGTGCGCTACATGGGGAATATGGTGCCAATTTGGGACACACCCTGAGTGTGCTCAGCATCTACCCCAGGCATCATCTATCGTCCGGGGGTTCAGATCAGGGGAGTGTAACGTCTGGTCTCCTCCCTGGCATGGAGCATTCTACATCCCCTAGGGGAGACAATGGTGGTCCTAACACACGTCTCCTTACAGCTACACGTCTCTTCTTCAGCTCTTTCCACGGATTTCATTTCTGTCTCTATCGCCCGCTCTCTCTCTGTCTTTCTCTCTCTCTCTCTGTTAGTTTATGTAATGATGTCTTTCTATCTTCTAAATGGGTGAATATGCCAAGAGACTGTCTTTTTCTCCTTCCTCCCTCCTTCCATCCACTGTTAGATACTGTTCCCTCCTTCCTCCCTCCTTCCATCCACTGTTAGATACTGTTCCCTCCTTCCTCCCTCCTTCCATCCACTGTTAGATACTGTTCCCTCCTTCCTCCCTCCTTCCATCCACTGTTAGATACTGTTCCTCCTTCCTCCCTCCTTCCATCCACTGTTAGATACTGTTCCCTCCTTCCTCCCTCCTTCCATCCACTGTTAGATACTGTTCCCTCCTTCCTCCCTCCTTCCATCCACTGTTAGATACTGTTCCCTCCTTCCTCCCTCCTTCCATCCACTGTTAGATACTGTTCCCTCCTTCCTTCCTCCCTCCTTCCATCCACTGTTAGATACTGTTCCCTCCTTCCTCCCTCCTTCCATCCACTGTTAGATACTGTTCCCTCCTTCCTCCTTCCTTCCATCCACTGTTAGATACTGTTCCCTCCTTCCTTCCTCCCTCCTTCCATCCACTGTTAGATACTGTTCCCTCCTTCCTTCCCTCCCTCCTTCCATCCACTGTTAGATACTGTTTCCTCCCTCCTTCCTCCTTCCATCCACTGTTAGATACTGTTCCCTCCTTCCTCCCTCCTTCCATCCACTGTTAGATACTGTTCCCTCCTTCCTCCCTCCTTCCATCCACTGTTAGATACTGTTCCCTCCTTCCTCCCTCCTTCCATCCACTGTTAGATACTGTTCCCTCCTTCCTTCCTCCCTCCTTCCATCCACTGTTAGATACTGTTTCCTCCTTCCTTCCTCCCTCCTTCCATCCACTGTTAGATACTGTCCCCTCCTTCCTTCCTTCCTCCCTCCTTCCATCCACTGTTAGATACTGTTCCCTCCTTCCTTCCTCCCTCCTTCCATCCACTGTTAGATACTGTTCCCTCCTTCCTTCCTCCCTCCTTCCATCCACTGTTAGATACTGTTCCCTCCTTCCTCCCTCCTTCCATCCACTGTTAGATACTGTTCCCTCCTTCCTTCCTCCCTCCTTCCATCCACTGTTAGATACTGTTCCCTCCTTCCTTCCTCCCTCCTTCCATCCACTGTTAGATACTGTTCCCTCCTTCCTCCCTCCTTCCATCCACTGTTAGATACTGTTCCCTCCTTCCTCCCTCATTCCATCCACTGTTAGATACTATTCCCTCCTTCCTCCCTCCTTCCATCCACTGTTAGATACTGTTCCCTCCTTCCTCCCTCCTTCCATCCACTGTTAGATACTGTTTCCTCCCTCCTTCCTCCCTCCCTCCTTCCATCCACTGTTAGATACTGTTCCCTCCTTCCTCCCTCCTTCCATCCACTGTTAGATACTGTTCCCTCCTTCCTCCCTCCTTCCATCCACTGTTAGATACTGTTCCCTCCTTCCTCCCTCCTTCCATCCACTGTTAGATACTGTTCCCTCCTTCCTCCCTCCTTCCATCCACTGTTAGATACTGTTCCCTCCTTCCTCCCTCCTTCCATCCACTGTTAGATACTGTTCCCTCCTTCCTCCCTCCTTCCATCCACTGTTAGATACTGTTCCTTCCTTCCTCCCTCCTTCCATCCACTGTTAGATACTGTTCCCTCCTTCCTCCCTCCTTCCATCCACTGTTAGATACTGTTCCCTCCTTCCTCCCTCCTTCCATCCACTGTTAGATACTGTTCCCTCCTTCCTCCCTCCTTCCATCCACTGTTAGATACTGTTCCCTCCTTCCTCCCTCCTTCCATCCACTGTTAGATACTGTTCCCTCCTTCCTCCCTCCTTCCATCCACTGTTAGATACTGTTCCCTCCTTCCTCCCTCCTTCCATCCACTGTTAGATACTGTTCCCTCCTTCCTCCCTCCTTCCATCCACTGTTAGATACTGTTCCCTCCTTCCTCCCTCCTTCCATCCACTGTTAGATACTGTTCCCTCCTTCCTTCCTCCGTCCTTCCATCCACTGTTAGATACTGTTCCCTCCTTCCTTCCTCCCTCCTTCCATCCACTGTTAGATACTGTTCCCTCCTTCCTTCCTCCCTCCTTCCATCCACTGTTAGATACTGTTCCCTCCTTCCTTCCTCCCTCCTTCCATCCACTGTTAGATACTGTTCCCTCCTTCCTCCCCTCCTTCCATCCACTGTTAGATACTGTTCCCTCCTTCCTCCCTCCTTCCATCCACTGTTAGATACTGTTCCCTCCTTCCTCCCTCCTTCCATCCACTGTTAGATACTGTTCCCTCCTTCCTCCCTCCTTCCATCCACTGTTAGATACTGTTCCCTCCTTCCTCCCTCCTTCCATCCACTGTTAGATACTGTTCCCTCCTTCCTTCCTCCTCCTTCCATCCACTGTTAGATACTGTTCCCTCCTTCCTCCCTCCTTCCATCCACTGTTAGATACTGTTCCCTCCTTCCTCCCTCCTTCCATCCACTGTTAGATACTGTTCCCTCCTTCCTCCTCCTTCCATCCACTGTTAGATACTGTTTCCCTCCTTCCTCCCTCCTTCCATCCACTGTTAGATACTGTTCCCTCCTTCCTCCCTCCTTCCATCCACTGTTAGATACTGTTCCCTCCTTCCTCCCTCCTTCCATCCACTGTTAGATACTGTTCCCTCCTTCCTCCCTCCTTCCATCCACTGTTAGATACTGTTCCCTCCTTCCTCCCTCCTTCCATCCACTGTTAGATACTGTTCCCTCCTTCCTCCCTCCTTCCATCCACTGTTAGATACTGTTCCCTCCTTCCTTCCTCCTTCCATCCACTGTTAGATACTGTTCCCTCCTTCCTCCCTCCTTCCATCCACTGTTAGATACTGTTCCCTCCTTCCTTCCTCCTTCCATCCACTGTTAGATACTGTTCCCTCCTTCCTCCCTCCTTCCATCCACTGTTAGATACTGTTCCCTCCTTCCTTCCTCCTTCCATCCACTGTTAGATACTGTTCCCTCCTTCCTCCCTCCTTCCATCCACTGTTAGATACTGTTCCCCTCCTTCCTCCCTCCTTCCATCCACTGTTAGATACTGTTCCCTCCTTCCTCCCTCCTTCCATCCACTGTTAGATACTGTTCCCTCCTTCCTCCCTCCTTCCATCCACTGTTAGATACTGTTCCCTCCTTCCTCCCTCCTTCCATCCACTGTTAGATACTGTTCCCTCCTTCCTCCCTCCTTCCATCCACTGTTAGATACTGTTCCCTCCTTCCTCCCTCCTTCCATCCACTGTTAGATACTGTTCCCTCCTTCCTTCCTCCCTCCTTCCATCCACTGTTAGATACTGTTCCCTCCTTCCTCCCTCCTTCCATCCACTGTTAGATACTGTTCCCTCCTTCCTCCCTCCTTCCATCCACTGTTAGATACTGTTCCCTCCTTCCTCCCTCCTTCCATCCACTGTTAGATACTGTTCCCTCCTTCCTCCCTCCTTCCATCCACTGTTAGATACTGTTCCCTCCTTCCTCCCTCCTTCCATCCACTGTTAGATACTGTTCCCTCCTTCCTCCTCCTTCCATCCACTGTTAGATACTGTTCCTCTCCTTCCTCCCTCCTTCCATCCACTGTTAGATACTGTTCCCTCCTTCCTTCCTCCTCCTTCCATCCACTGTTAGATACTGTTCCCTCCTTCCTCCCTCCTTCCATCCACTGTTAGATACTGTTCCCTCCTTCCTCCCTCCTTCCATCCACTGTTAGATACTGTTCCCTCCTTCCTCCCTCCTTCCATCCACTGTTAGATACTGTTCCCTCCTTCCTCCCTCCTTCCATCCACTGTTAGATACTGTTCCCTCCTTCCTCCCTCCTTCCATCCACTGTTAGATACTGTTACCTCCTTCCTTCCTCCCTCCTTCCATCCACTGTTAGATACTGTTCCCTCCTTCCTTCCTCCCTCCTTCCATCCACTGTTAGATACTGTTCCTCCTTCCTTCCTCCCTCCTTCCATCCACTGTTAGATACTGTTCCCTCCTTCCTCCCTCCTTCCATCCACTGTTAGATACTGTTCCCTCCTTCCTCCCTCCTTCCATCCACTGTTAGATACTGTTCCCTCCTTCCTCCCTCCTTCCATCCACTGTTAGATACTGTTCCCTCCTTCCTCCCTCCTTCCATCCACTGTTAGATACTGTTCCCTCCTTCCTCCCTCCTTCCATCCACTGTTAGATACTGTTCCCTCCTTCCTCCCTCCTTCCATCCACTGTTAGATACTGTTCCCTCCTTCCTCCCTCCTTCCATCCACTGTTAGATACTGTTCCCTCCTTCCTCCCTCCTTCCATCCACTGTTAGATACTGTTCCCTCCTTCCTCCCTCCTTCCATCCACTGTTAGATACTGTTTCCTCCTTCCTCCCTCCTTCCATCCACTGTTAGATACTGTTCCTCCTCCTTCCTCCCTCCTTCCATCCACTGTTAGATACTGTTCCCTCCTTCCTCCCTCCTTCCATCCACTGTTAGATACTGTTCCCTCCTTCCTCCCTCCTTCCATCCACTGTTAGATACTGTTCCTCCTTCCTCCCTCCTTCCATCCACTGTTAGATACTGTTCCCTCCTTCCTTCCTCCTTCCATCCACTGTTAGATACTGTTCCCTCCTTCCTTCCTCCCTCCTTCCATCCACTGTTAGATACTGTTCCCTCCTTCCTTCCTCCCTCCTTCCATCCACTGTTAGATACTGTTCCTTCCTTCCTCCCTCCTTCCATCCACTGTTAGATACTGTTCCCTCCTTCCTCCCTCCTTCCATCCACTGTTAGATACTGTTCCCTCCCTCCTTCCTCCCTCCTTCCATCCACTGTTAGATACTGTTCCCTCCTTCCTCCCTCCTTCCATCCACTGTTAGATACTGTTCCCTCCTTCCTCCTTCCTTCCATCTACTGTTAGATACTGTTCCCTCCTTCCATCCACTGTTAGATACTGTTCCCTCCTTCCTCCCTCCTTCCATCCACTGTTAGATACTGTTCCCTCCTTCCTCCCTCCTTCCATCCACTGTTAGATACTGTTCCCTCCTTCCTCCCTCCTTCCATCCACTGTTAGATACTGTTCCCTCCTTCCTCCCTCCTTCCATCCACTGTTAGATACTGTTCCCTCCTTCCTCCTTCCTTCCATCCACTGTTAGATACTGTTCCCACCTTCCATCCACTGTTAGATACTGTTCCCTCCTTCCTCCCTCCTTCCATCCACTGTTAGATACTGTTCCCTCCTTCCTCCCTCCTTCCATCCACTGTTAGATACTGTTCCCTCCTTCCTTCCTCCCTCCTTCCATCCACTGTTAGATACTGTTACCTCCTTCCTTCCTCCCTCCTTCCATCCACTGTTAGATACTGTTCCCTCCTTCCTTCCTCCCTTCTTCCATCCACTGTTAGATACTGTTCCTCCTTCCTTCCTCCCTCCTTCCATCCACTGTTAGATACTGTTCCTTCCTTCCTCCCTCCTTCCATCCACTGTTAGATACTGTTCCCTCCTTCCTCCCTCCTTCCATCCACTGTTAGATACTGTTCCCTCCCTCCTTCCTCCCTCCTTCCATCCACTGTTAGATACTGTTCCCTCCTTCCTCCCTCCTTCCATCCACTGTTAGATACTGTTCCCTCCTTCCTCCCTCCTTCCATCCACTGTTAGATACTGTTCCCTCCTTCCTCCCTCCTTCCATCCACTGTTAGATACTGTTCCCTCCTTCCTCCTTCCTTCCATCCACTGTTAGATACTGTTCCCTCCTTCCTCCCTCCTTCCATCCACTGTTAGATACTGTTCCCTCCTTCCTTCCTCCCTCCTTCCATCCACTGTTAGATACTGTTTCCTCCTTCCTCCCTCCTTCCATCCACTGTTAGATACTGTTCCCTCCTTCCTCCCTCCTTCCATCCACTGTTAGATACTGTTCCCTCCTTCCTCCCTCCTTCCATCCACTGTTAGATACTGTTCCCTCCTTCCTCCCTCCTTCCATCCACTGTTAGATACTGTTCCCTTCTTCCTTCCTTCCTCCCTCCTTCCATCCACTGTTAGATACTGTTCCCTCCTTCCTCCCTCCTTCCATCCACTGTTAGATACTGTTCCCTCCTTCCTTCCTCCCTCCTTCCATCCACTGTTAGATACTGTTCCCTCCTTCCTTCCTCCCTCCTTCCATCCACTGTTAGATACTGTTCCCTCCTTCCTTCCTCCCTCCTTCCATCCACTGTTAGATACTGTTCCCTCCTTCTTTCCTCCTTCCATCCACTGTTAGATACTGTTCCCTCCTTCCTTCCTCCCTCCTTCCATCCACTGTTAGATACTGTTCCTTCCTTCCTCCCTCCTTCCATCCACTGTTAGATACTGGTCCCTCCTTCCTCCCTCCTTCCATCCACTGTTAGATACTGTTCCCTCCCTCCTTCCTCCCTCCTTCCATCCACTGTTAGATACTGTTCCCTCCTTCCTCCCTCCTTCCATCCACTGTTAGATACTGTTCCCTCCTTCCTCCTTCCTTCCATCTACTGTTAGATACTGTTCCCTCCTTCCATCCACTGTTAGATACTGTTCCCTCCTTCCTCCCTCCTTCCATCCACTGTTAGATACTGTTCCCTCCTTCCTCCCTCCTTCCATCCACTGTTAGATACTGTTCCCTCCTTCCTCCCTCCTTCCATCCACTGTTAGATACTGTTCCCTCCTTCCTCCTTCCTTCCATCCACTGTTAGATACTGTTCCCACCTTCCATCCACTGTTAGATACTGTTCCCTCCTTCCTCCCTCCTTCCATCCACTGTTAGATACTGTTCCCTCCTTCCTCCTTCCTTCCATCCACTGTTAGATACTGTTCCCTCCTTCCTCCCTCCTTCCATCCACTGTTAGATACTGTTCCCTCCTTCCTCCCTCCTTCCATCCACTGTTAGATACTGTTCCCTCCTTCCTCCCTCCTTCCATCCACTGTTAGATACTGTTCCCTCCTTCCTCCCTCCTTCCATCCACTGTTAGATACTGTTCCCTCCTTCCTCCCTCCTTCCATCCACTGTTAGATACTGTTCTGTTTAGAACGTCTATTCCTGATGTGCATAAAAGCACAGACATTATCAGAGACCTGTATTTTTTGACTGTGTGGATAGTGTGTCCTGACTGAAGCTCTCTCTATACTACCATAATGTCTGGTCTGGTGTCAAACCAATGGTCTCAGTAAAAGACCATGGGAATTAGATTGTCCAATAGGGCTGTTCTCTTCACCCCTGTAGTCCATAACAGCCTGGAAACAATGCTGAATCAATGGAAGTAAAACAGGGTTATTGCCAATTGGACATCGACCAATCAATGCACTTCATCTAGAGTCCCATCCAATCAATTTGCTTCGTCTAAGATAACATCCAATCACAAGCGGGCAGAAGACAGCATCAATCCGATAAGAAACGGTTATCGTGGTCCAAATGGCACCCTTTTCCCTCTGAGCCCTGGTCTATAGTAGTGTTCTATATAGGGTCCTGGTCTATGGTAGAGTTCTATATAGAGCCCTGGTCTATAGTAGTGTTCTATATAGGGCCCTGGTCTATAGTAGTGTTCTATATAGGGCCCTGGTCTATAGTAGTGTTCTATATAGGGCCCTGGTCTATAGTAGTGTTCTACATAGGGCCCCGGTCTATAGTAGTGTTCTATATAGGGCCCCGGTCTATAGTAGTGTTCTATATAGGGCCCTGGTCTATAGTAGTGTTCTATATAGGGCCCTGGTCTATAGTAGTGTTCTACATAGGGCCCCGGTCTATAGTAGTGCAGAACTTCCCAGACAGGAAGTGGCTAATGCTTGCTGTTAGGCCTAAAGGGTTTTTGTCGTATTAGTAAGTCATGGCTCCAGACAGACAGGTCCTCTCCACAGAGGATTTCTCCTCTCTAACGGCTAATAATGTAATGGTGGCCAATCATTGTGGCTGTCTGTCTCTGTGTGGTTTTAATAGCAAGCTCTCTTGTCAGCCAGCCAGGCCCAGCTCTCCTATCTGTATCTGTCCTGTCGGAGGCAGGCAGCCTGGTTAGTGAAGAGGATCCTGGGTCTGTCAGTGTTGACATCCTAGCCTAGGAGTTATTTTCCTCCCTGAGTTTTGTCAGTTGGACTTCAGACTTGTTCTGTACTGTGGTTCTCATTAACTCTTCTGTCTCTCTCTCTCTCTCTCTCTCTCTCGCTCACTCTCTCTCTCTCTCCAGGTTTCCCATCGTCAGCAGGCAACAGTTTGGACTCCCTCCAGGATGACAACCCTCCCCACTGGCTCAAGTCCCTTCAGGTCCTTACAGAGATGGATGCTGCGTCTCTCCCCAGCTCCACTGCTAACCCAAACCCCCAGCAGCCCAACTCACACAGCGGCCAGGTCCGCCCTCACCACAGACCCAGCTGGGCTCCCTACCCACCCCCATCCACAGCCTCTCACCACCCCCACCCAGCCAGTCAATTCCACTCTCCACCTCCAGGCTTCCAGACTGCTTTCAGATCCCCGGCTCAGACACCCACAGAGCTGCTACTGAGCGCCGGCGTGGACCGCCACTAGGGAGCGATGCTGTGAAGTGGACTTCTGATTCCCGTCTTTAAACCCCCACAGAAACACAAATAAAAACCAAATCAGATCTAATTAACAAGAAAACAATAAGATATATTCTTCTTCCTGGTGAGCTGGTTTTCTGATCTTGTGTGTTCCCTCTTGGTTATGTTGAGTTGTTTCAGTTGGTCTATAGACGCAAACTACTATCCTAGCTACACTGTCTACCTGGCCCTGTCTCCTGTCTGTCTCCTTCTGTCTCCTGTCTGTCTCCTTCTGTCTCCTGTCTGTCTACCTGGCCCTGTCTGTCTGTCTCCTGTCTGTCTCCTGTCTGTCTCCTGTCTGTCTCCTGTCTGTCTCCATGTCTGTCTCCATGTCTGTCTCCATGTCTGTCTCCATGTCTGTCTCCCTCCTTCTGTCTCCATGTCTGTCTCCCTCCTTCTGTCTCCCTCCTTCTGTCTACCTGGCCCTGTCTGTCTCCCTCCTTCTGTCTCCCTCCTTCTGTCTCCCTCCTTCTGTCTCCCTCCTTCTGTCTCCCTCCTGTCTGTCTCCGTCTGTCTGTCTGTTTCTATGGCAGCATCAGGGACAGCACCATCGGGATTTGACGACAGCAAGTTAAGAGGCATTTGAAGATGTCAAAACCAAGATATTGGTGAATGATCCAGATATTAAAATATTGTGTTATATCACAAATATAACTGAACGTAGGGGAAATAAAACCATGTTTGACAGGATGGATGCTACGGTAGTGAGTTGTTTGGTTGACTGAAATGAGTTCCTTCAAAGCTACAAATCAGATCTATCTCAAACGGGGACCCTGTTACCTATATAGTTCACTACTTCCTAGACCCATGGGGCTCTGGTCTAAAGCAGTGCCCTACATAGGTTTTGAGTGCCGTTTGGGATGCATCCTTCACCTCCATCTGTTTATACGCAGCTTCCTGCCAGACCCCGAGATGTACGCTTCTGATTCGCTAGAAATCGGGTACATCACACTTGGTTTTGGCAGAACAATGATTACTTTTGATCCAGTGGGTAGTGCTTCCTTTTGCTCTATGGAAGGCCAGGCACCACACCCTTAATCATATCACAGTCAACTTTTACCGGTTGAAAGTGGACACAAATATAATACTTTTAATATAATTTTCTCCTGGAAATATTCTATTGACATATGCAAATTAGGTGATATTTCGATAAAAATGCACATATTTGCATATCAAGCAAATACATTTTTGTGGACATCGGTTTAAGTCACCCTAAATATTTGTATTTCATTTTGTTAAGACACTCCAGGGCTGGATTTATACATAGCAGATTGTGAATGAATACTTTTACATCTTTCTATCTTTAAAATACTAAAATGCATTTTTCTTTCAGAAGAAAATGTAATCTAGAATAAAAATTTGACATGTCAACAATTCCATATGTATAAGTCCGGGAAAATACGTCTAAGGATAACCACACACAATTTGGTGAACGCTGATGCTTCTGAGGATGAGGAAAATAAGTTTGACTGTCGGGAAATGGCAGTTAGACAAGTACACAACATTTACACTGCCAAACACAGTACCAGTCAAAAGTTTGGACACATCTTGTCATTCAAGGGTTTTTCTTTTATTTATTTTTACTGTTTTCTACATTGTAAAATAATAGTGAAGACATTAAAACTATGAAATAACATATATGAGGAATCATGTCGTGACCAAAACAGTGTTAAACACATCAAAATATATTTTATATTTGAGATTCTTCAAAGTAGCCACTTTTGTTTTGTCTTGATGACAGCTTTGCACACTCTTGGCGTTCTCTCAACCCTTGAATGAGTAGGTGTGTCTAAACGTTTGACTGGTACTGTATTTAGACCCAATCACAATCTCTTCAAATGAAGTTACTAAATATAGTCCAGTTTGTTACATTCTCTATTCAGTTGGTTTTTAAATGATGGATGTCCATTTAACAGTGGTTACCATTCATGGCATTTTTATGACAGTGGTATTATTTAACAAGACAAGCCAGTTAAGAACAAATTCTTATTTACAATGACGGCCTACCCCAGGCCAAACCCGGACGACGCTGGGACCAATTGTGAACCTCCCTATAGGACTCCCAATCACGGCAGGATGGGATTCAGCCTGGATTCGAACCAGGTACTGTAGTGATGCCTCTTGTACTGAGATGCAGTGCCTTAGACCACTCGTGAGCTATCAAAATTGATAATTACATGCAAAAATGTCACTATGCCTGTGGTGCCTGGCATCAAGTTGTCCAGATCAAAGCTAAAAAAAGGTATATGGATAGATTAAACTAAATAACGCTAAGCCTCTTACTCTGCAGGTGTAGTGAAAGCTAAGCCTCTCACTCTGCAGGTGTAGTGAAAGCTAAGCCTCTTACTGCAGGTGTAGTGAAAGCTAAGCCTCACTCTGCAGGCGTAGTGAAAGCTAAGCCTCTTACTGCAGGTGTAGTGAAAGCTAAGCCTCTTACTGCAGGTGTAGTGAAAGCTAAGCCGCTCACTCTGCAGGTGTAGTGAAAGCTAAGCCTCTCACTGCAGGTGTAGTGAAAGCTAAGCCTCACTCTGCAGGTGTAGTGAAAGCTAAGCCTCTTACTGCAGGTGTAGTGAAAGCTAAGCCTCTCACTGCAGGTGTAGTGAAAGCTAAGCCTCTTACTGCAGGTGTAGTGAAAGCTAAGCCGCTCACTCTGCAGGTGTAGTGAAAGCTAAGCCTCTCACTCTGCAGGTGTAGTGAAAGCTAAGCCTCTTACTGCAGGTGTAGTGAAAGCTAAGCCTCTCACTCTGCAGGTGTAGTGAAAGCTAAGCCTCTTACTGCAGGTGTAGTGAAAGCTAAGCCTCTCACTCTGCAGGTGTAGTGAAAGCTAAGCCTCTCACTCTGCAGGTGTAGTGAAAGCTAAGCCTCTTACTGCAGGTGTAGTGAAAGCTAAGCCTCTCACTCTGCAGGTGTAGTGAAAGCTAAGCCTCACTGCAGGTGTAGTGAAAGCTAAGCCTCTCACTCTGCAGGTGTAGTGAAAGCTAAGCCTCTTACTGCAGGTGTAGTGAAAGCTAAGCCTCTCACTCTGCAGGTGTAGTGAAAGCTAAGCCTCACTGCAGGTGTAGTGAAAGCTAAGCCTCTCACTCTGCAGGTGTAGTGAAAGCTAAGCCTCTCACTCTGCAGGTGTAGTGAAAGCTAAGCCTCACTGCAGGTGTAGTGAAAGCTAAGCCTCACTGCAGGTGTAGTGAAAGCTAAGCCGCTCACTCTGCAGGTGTAGTGAAAGCTAAGCCTCTCACTCTGCAGGTGTAGTGAAAGCTAAGCCTCTCACTCTGCAGGTGTAGTGAAAGCTAAGCCTCTCACTCTGCAGGTGTAGTGAAAGCTAAGCCTCACTGCAGGTGTAGTGAAAGCTAAGCCTCTCACTCTGCAGGTGTAGTGAAAGCTAAGCCTCTTACTGCAGGTGTAGTGAAAGCTAAGCCTCTCACTCTGCAGGTGTAGTGAAAGCTAAGCCTCTCACTCTGCAGGTGTAGTGAAAGCTAAGCCTCTTACTGCAGGTGTAGTGAAAGCTAAGCCTCTCACTCTGCAGGTGTAGTGAAAGCTAAGCCTCACTGCAGGTGTAGTGAAAGCTAAGCCTCTCTGCAGGTGTAGTGAAAGCTAAGCCGCTCACTCTGCAGGTGTAGTGAAAGCTAAGCCTCTCACTCTGCAGGTGTAGTGAAAGCTAAGCCTCTTACTGCAGGTGTAGTGAAAGCTAAGCCTCACTGCAGGTGTAGTGAAAGCTAAGCCTCTCTGCAGGTGTAGTGAAAGCTAAGCCTCTCACTCTGCAGGTGTAGTGAAAGCTAAGCCTCACTGCAGGTGTATTTAAATCTAACATTCAGAGTTTCTCACATCCATAAATAGGTCTCTGGTTTCAGGCCTCCCTGTGAAAGGGATAGGGGTTGGGAGGACTCGCAAATAGAGTCCTCCCAAAAAGCGCCCTAACCCCTTTATAGTGCAGTAGTCTAGGGCTCTGGTCAAAAGTAGTGCACTATATAGGGAATAGGGTGTCATTTGAGACAACCCTTGCCAGGCCTGGCTGCAAGCTGACCGTCAATGAGGATGGAGCAACTCCATGCCAGACCAGAAGGGGCGACCACCTCTACCTCGAAGGGAGCATGGAGATGGACTGTTAATGTGAATTTCGTTATCAATGTTCATAAACTTAAATTAATCTACTCAGTCTGCAACCCAGAGTTTGTAAGATTCTGGTTGAATGAAACAGACGAGAGTCCCAGCTTACAATAGTCAATGTTTATTCACTAGGGTACTCTGAAGTTCATTATACAAAGACATCCATTTTATAGTTCACTTCCTACCTACGCACATACATCCACACAAACAGTAGATATCCTACGCACATACATCGACACAAACAGTAGGTGAGTTGTGTGCTTCTCCAGAGTTGTCACCACTGTTTATCACTACCCAGCGCTGTCTGTTCCATTCCCCCGAGATTAGAGAAACCTTGAGAAGTACTCCCTGTCCTATCATAGGTTTCTCAGAGTTCTAGCCAGGTCGGGTAATTGTTCTCGGTATTTTCTTAGAAACACACATACACACGTTTATCTCCCTCCCAGTCCAACCTAGTTGGACTTATGTTTAATACTTTAATTATTTATTATACATGCTACATAAACAACTAGTTACTAATATGGTACATTATTTAATCATTTTCTTTAAACATATAAATGATTTTATCATGGACCTGTGACCCTCTCAGAACAGCACAGGTTGGGACAGGAAGGAGACTGGGTGTCACTATGTGGTTCTTGTTGTACTGTAACTTCCCTCTGTCAGTTTCCACCTGGTAGCCATGTCTTAACGGTTACACAGACTACAGGTCCCTAGTGGAAAACTGGAGCGTGGCACAGCACCACAAATTTACTCACCCATCAGGACACGCTCCACTTGAGTCCTCTTGATTTAGAGAGACGTTTTTAATGTCACATGCACAAGTACAGTGAAATGCCTTTCTTGCTAACTCAAAAAACACAGCAATGCAATAATCAATAGCATTTTATTACTAGGGGAAAAACAAGGTAAGGACGCAAGCGTACTATTATACAGGAAATAATCCAAGTCAGTTCCAATGCCATAAAAGAGGAGTCTCTGACGGGTAGAGTTGAGAACAGAACAGGGTGAATGACTGACCCTATGAAACAGATGGAGTTCAGCTTGTTGGACCCAACATGTAGCCTGGTGCCAGTCTGGTTCTGATCTCTTGACAACTCCTGATGGAATTGTCATGTTTAATCTGGTGTAATAAAGAATTAGCAAAATAGCTGAAATAGATTGGGACCAGTTTACACTCTGCCCTTTGATTGTGAATGCTAGCACAGGGAGGGATAGGGACCAGTTTACACTCTGCCCTCTGATTGTTAATGCTAACCCAGGAGGGATAGGGACCAGTTTACCTCTGCCCTCTGATTGTTAATGCTAACCCAGGGAGGGATAGGGACCAGTTTACACTCTGCCCTCTGATTGTTAATGCTAACCCAGGGAGGGATAGGGACCAGTTTACACTCTGCCCTCTGATTGTTAATGCTAGCACAGGGAGAGATAGGGACCAGTTTACACTCTGCCCTCTGATTGTTAATGCTAACCCAGGGAGGGGATAGGGACCAGTTTACACTCTGCCCTCTGATTGTTAATGCTAACCCAGGGAGGGATAGGGACCAGTTTACACTCTGCCCTCTGATTGTTAATGCTAACCCAGGGGAGGGAT
>NW_025547256.1:0-7240 GCF_905237065.1 Salmo salar
TCTAACCAATCTCCTCCTCTCTCTCTCCATACTTATCTCTAACCAGTCTCCCTCTCTCTCTCTCTCTCTCTCTCCATATTCTCTCTAACCAATCTCCTCTCTCTCTCTCCATATTATCTCTAACCAGTCTCCCTCTCTCTCTCTCTCTCTCTCCATATTCTCTCTAACCAATCTCCCCTCTCTCTCTCTCCATATTATCTCTAACCAGTCTCCTCTCTCTCTCTCTTTCCATATTCTCTTTAACCAGTCTCCCTCTCTCTCTCTCTCTCCATATTCTCTCTAACCAGTCTCTCTCTCTCTCTCTCCATATTATCTCTAACCAGTCTCTCTCTCTCTCTCTCTCTCTCTCTCTCGCTCTCTCTCTCTCTCTCTCTCTCTCTCTCTCTCTCTGTCTCTCTCTCTCTCTCCATATTCTCTTTAACCAGTCTCCTCTCTCTCTCTCTCTCTCTCTCTCTCTCTCTCTCCATATTCTCTTTAACCAGTCTCCCTCTCTCTCGCTTCACTAATATACACACACCATCCTCTCCCCATTAGTCTCATACCCCCACCCCACACTCACCTCTCTCTCTCCTTTTACTCTCCCTCCCTCTCATCCTCACCCCACTATCTCTTCACCCCCTTTCCTTTTATTGCTTACTCTCTCTCTCCCCCTCTCTCTCTCTCTCTCTCTCTCCCTCCCTCCTCCCCTCCCCCTCTCCTTCTCCCTCTCCCTCTCCTCTCCCTCCCTCCGCCTCCCTCCCTCCCTCTCCCTCCCCGCCTTCCCTCTCCCTCTCTCTCCCCTCTCTCCCTCTCTCTCTCTCTCTCTCCCTCCCTCCCTCCCTCTCCCTCCCTCCCTCCCTCTCCCTCCCTCCCTCCCTCTCCCCCCTCCTCTCCCTCTCTCCCTCTCCCTCTCCCCTCCCTCTCCCTCCCTCCCGCTCTCTCCTGCTCCCTCCCTTCTCCTCCCTCTCTCTCCTCTCCCTCTCCCTCTCCCTCCCTCTCTCTCTCCCTCTATCTCCCTCTCCCTCTCTCTCTCCTCTCCCTCTCCCTCTCCCTCTCTCTCTCCCTCTCCCTCTCCCTCTCCCTCTCCTCCCTCCCTCCCTCCCTCCCTCCCGCTCTCTCCCTCCCTCCCTCCCTCTCCCTCCCTCTATCTCCCTCTCCCTCTCCCTTTCTCTCTCCCTCCCTCCCTCCCTCTCCCTTTTACTCTCCCTCCCTCTCATCCTCACTATCTCTTCACCCCTTTCCTTTTATTGCTTACTCTCTCTCTCCCCCTCTCCCTCTCCTTCTCCCTCTCCCTCCTCCCGCTCTCCCTCCCTCCCTCTCCCTCTCCCTCCCTCTCCCTCTCCCTCTCCCTCTCTCTCCCTCTCCCTCTCTCTCTCTCTCCCTCCCTCCCTCCCTCTCCCTCCCTCCCTCCTCCCTCCCTCCCTCCCTCCCTCCCTCCCTCCCTCCTCCCTCCCTCTCCCTCTCTCTCCCTCTCCCTCTCTCCCTCCCTCCCGCTCTCTCCCTCCCTCTCCCTCTTCCTCCCTCTCTCTCCCTCTCCCTCTCCCTCTCCCTCTCCCTCTCCCTCTCCCTCCTCCCTCCTCCCTCCCTCCTCCCTCCTCCCGCTCCTCCCTCTCCCTCCTCTATCTCCCTCTCCCTCTCCCTCTCCCTCTCCTCTCTCTCTCCCTCTCCCTCCCTCCCTCCCTCTCCCTCCCTCCCTCCCTCCTCCTCCCTCCCTCCCTCCCTCCCTCCCTCTCCCTCCCTCTCCCTTTATCTCCCTCTCCTCTCTCTCTCCCTCTCCCTCTCCTCTCCCTCTCTCTCCCTCTCCCTCTCCCTCTCCCTCTCCCTCCCTCCTCCTCCCTCCCGCTCTCTCCCTCCCTCCCTCCCTCTCCCTCCCTCTATCTCCCTCTCCCTCTCCCTTTCTCTCTCCCTCCCTCCCTCCCTCTCTCCTTTCTCTCCCTCCCTCTCATCCTCACTATCTCTTCACCCCCTTTCCTTTTATTGCCTCTCTCTCTCCCCCTCTCCCTCTCCTTCTCCCTCTCCCTCCCTCCCGCTCTCCCTCCCTCCCGCTCTCCCTCCCTCCCTCTCCCTCTCCCTCTCCCTCTCCCTCTCCTCTCCCTCTCTCTCCCTCTCCCTCTCCTCTCTCTCTCTCCCTCCCTCCTCCCTCCCTCTCCTCCCTCCCTCCCTCCTCCCTCCCTCCCTCTCCCTCCCTCCTCCCTCCCTCCCTCCCTCCCTCCTCCCTCCCTCCCTCCCTCTCCCTCTCTCTCTCCCCTCTCTCCCTCCCTCCGCTCTCTCCCTCCCTCTCTCCCTCTTCCTCCTCTCTCTCCCTCTCCCTCTCCCTCTCCCTCTCCCTCCCTCCCTCCCTCCTCCCTCCCTCCCTCCCTCCCCCTCCTCCCTCCCTCCCTCCCTCCCTCTGTGAATGGATCATGTTCCTAGGCTGGCAGTCAGGTGTGTATCCAGCTCCTTGGTTTCACCCAGTATCCGATTGTGGTACGTAAACAACAAGTAGATCCCTGACTGGCGTGCCGGGGCCGCGGCCAGGAATTCTGACTGGGAACAAGAATTACATCACTTCTCGGCTAACTATCCCCATTTATCCACAGGTAGGGCCAATTTGTCATGGAAGTGAATAGGACACAATTGGAGCTCTTTTTTTGTGTTATCTCAATGCGTAACCTCCTTTGGTGACATTGTGACATGAAATGTAGTGTTACTAATTCATTTTTTCTTGACCTTGTGTGACCTGAACAGTAAAAACTCCAGGCCTAACTCCAGGTTGTGGGTAAAGCATATGGTCGAGGAAAAACTCCAGGCCCCTCTTTACTGTAGATATTGAATGTTGACCCTTCCATCATCCATATCGCTCTCTCGCTTTCTCTTTTCCTCTCCTCCATCTGTCAGCCGCCACGCGGGCCCACATCCTGTCATTGGTATCTCGGCACTACCGAGTCTCTCTGGCTGCTCTCTCCTTTGATATTAGAGACCACTGAGGCTCCTGGAGACACAAAGCACCTCTTTGTCCATATCCCCCCCCCCCACTCCGTGTGTATTTGTGTGTGTGTGTGTGTGTTTACTCCCTGTCCTGTGCATGCTCCGTGCCCTTCAATGAGACTCCTGTCCTGACGGCCCAAACACACACACAAAACCATAACGTAATCCCGGTGCGTGTTTTTGTTCCAGTCGCCACGGTTACGGCAGCGATCCGGGTGGAAGGATCTCTTTACGCAGATTTGTAAAAAGGCCCGATCCCATTCTCCCTTATCTCAACAGGGAATCCGAGTGGGAGAATGAATGGGACAGGTATTCACCCTGATGTGGGACTTAGGATGGCCCATTAGAGTTGATACTGTTGATACTGTGTCAATATGAAAGAGTACTCAGAGAGAAAGAAGTATGGTTCAGAGAGAGAAGAAGTATGGTTCAGAGAGAAAGAAGTATGGTTCAGAGAGAGAGAAGTATGGTTCAGAGAGAGAGAAGTATGGTTCAGAGAGAGAATAAGTATGGTTCAGAGAGAGAGAAGTATGGTTCAGAGAGAGAGAAGTATGGTTCAGAGAGAGAAAAGTATGGTTCAGAGAGAGAAGTATGGTTCAGAGAAAGTGAAGTATGCTTCAGAGAGAGTGAAGTATGCTTCAGAGAGAGTGAAGTATGCTGTATGCTTCAGAGAGATAAGTATGCTTCAGAGAGAGAAGTATGGTTCAGAGAGAGAGAAGTATGGTTCAGAGAGAGTGAAGTATGCTTCGGAGAGGGAGAAGTATGGTTCAGAGACTAAGAAGTATGGTTCAGAGAGAGAGAAGTATGGTTCAGAGAGTGAGAAGTATGGTTCAGAGAGAGAGAAGTATGGTTCAGAGAGTGAGAAGTATGGTTCAGAGAGTGAGAAGTATGGTTCAGAGAGAGAGAAGTATGGTTCAGAGAGAGAGAAGTATGGTTCAGAGAGAGTGAAGTATGCTTCGGAGAGAGAGAAGTATGGTTCAGAGAGTGAGAAGTATGGTCCAGAGAGGGAGAAGTATGGTTCAGAGACTAAGAAGTATGGTTCAGAGAGAGAGAAGTATGCTTCAGAGAGAGTGAAGTATGCTTCAGTATGCTTCAGAGAGAGTGAAGTATGCTGTATGCTTCAGAGAGATAAGTATGCTTCAGAGAGAGAAGTATGGTTCAGAGAGAGAGAAGTATGGTTCAGAGAGAGTGAAGTATGCTTCGGAGAGAGAGAAGTATGGTTCAGAGAGTGAGAAGTATGGTCCAGAGAGGGAGAAGTATGGTTCAGAGACTAAGAAGTATGGTTCAGAGAGAGAGAAGTATGGTTCAGAGAGTGAGAAGTATGGTTCAGAGAGAGAGAAGTATGGTTCAGAGAGTGAGAAGTATGGTTCAGAGAGTGAGAAGTATGGTTCAGAGAGAGAGAAGTATGGTTCAGAGAGTGAGAAGTATGGCTCAAAGAGTGAGAAGTATGGTTCAGAGAGAGAGAAGTATGGTTCAGAGAGAGTGAAGTATGCTTCAGAGAGAGTGAAGTATGCTTCAGAGAGAGTGAAGTATGCTTCAGAGAGAGAAGTACAGTTCAGAGAGAGAGAGAAGTATGGTTCAGAGAGAGAGAAGTATGGTTCAGAGAGAGAAGAAGTATGGTTCAAAGAGAGAGAAGTATGGCTCAGAGAGAGAAGAAGTATGGTTCAGAGAGAGAAGTACAGTTCAGAGAGAGTGAAGTATGCTTCAGAGAGAGAGAAGTATGGTTCAGAGAGAGAGAAGTATGGTTCAGAGAGAGAGAAGTATGGTTCAGAGAGAGAGAAGTATGGTTTAGAGAGAGTGAAGTATGCTTCAGAGAGAGAGAAGTATGCTTCAGAGAGAGTGAAGTATGCTTCAGAGAGAGTGAAGTATGCTGTATGCTTCAGAGAGATAAGTATGCTTCAGAGAGAGAAGTATGGTTCAGAGAGAGAGAAGTATGGTTCAGAGAGAGAGAAGTATGGTTCAGAGAGAGTGAAGTATGCTTCGGAGAGAGAGAAGTATGGTTCAGAGAGTGAGAAGTATGGTCCAGAGAGGGAGAAGTATGGTTCAGAGACTAAGAAGTATGGTTCAGAGAGAGAGAAGTATGGTTCAGAGAGTGAGAAGTATGGTTCAGAGAGTGAGAAGTATGGTTCAGAGAGAGAGAAGTATGGTTCAGAGAGTGAGAAGTATGGCTCAAAGAGTGAGAAGTATGGTTCAGAGAGAGAGAAGTATGGTTCAGAGAGAGTGAAGTATGCTTCAGAGAGAGTGAAGTATGCTTCAGAGAGAGTGAAGTATGCTTCAGAGAGAGAAGTACAGTTCAGAGAGAGAGAGAAGTATGGTTCAGAGAGAGAGAAGTATGGTTCAGAGAGAGAAGAAGTATGGTTCAAAGAGAGAGAAGTATGGCTCAGAGAGAGAAGAAGTATGGTTCAGAGAGAGAAGTACAGTTCAGAGAGAGAGAGAAGTATGGTTCAGAGAGAGAGAAGTATGGTTCAGAGAGAGAGAAGTATGGTTTAGAGAGAGTGAAGTATGCTTCAGAGAGAGAGAAGTATGCTTCAGAGAGAGAAGTACAGTTCAGAGAGAGAGAGAAGTATGGTTCAGAGAGAGAGAAGTATGGTTCAGAGAGAGAAGAAGTATGGTTCAAAGAGAGAGAAGTATGGCTCAGAGAGAGAAGAAGTATGGTTCAGAGAGAGAAGTACGGTTCAGAGAGAGTGAAGTATGCTTCAGAGAGAGAGAAGTATGGTTCAGAGAGAGAGAAGTATGGTTCAGAGAGAGAGAAGTATGGTTCAGAAAGAAAGAAGTATGGTTCAGAGAGAGAGAGAAGTATGGTTCAGAGAGAGAGAGAAGTATGGTTCAGAGAGAGAGAGAAGTATGGTTCAGAGAGAGAGAGAGAGTATGGTTCGAGAGAGAGAGAGAAGTATGGTTCAGAGAGAGAGAGAGAAGTATGGTTCAGAGAGAGAGAGAGAAGTATGGTTCAGAGAGAGAGAGAAGTATGGTTCAGAGAGAGAGAGAGTATGGTTCAGAGAGAGAGAGAGAAGTATGGTTCAGAGAGAGCGAAGTATGGTTCAGAGAGAGAGAGAGAGTATGGTTCAGAGAGAGAGAGAGAGTATGGTTCAGAGAGAGAAGTATGGTTCAGAGAGAGAGAGAGAGTATGGTTCAGAGAGAGAAGTATGGTTCAGAGAGAGAGAGAGAAGTATGGTTCAGCCGTCAACGCAGCGTCTGGAGGAAAGCATCATTGATAAACCTGCTAGACTCTATTTAATCTACCTGCCGTCAAGCCTGTCAACATTAGGGTTCAGTAAGACACTGTATATAGAGGGCCCTCTGGGCTCAGTCTTCAGCTGGGAGAGGTGGGTGCATGTGTTAGAGAGAGGGGTAGGAAAGGGTCACGTTATAAACGCTTTGTGTGTGTGTGTGTGTGTGTGTGGTGTGTGTGTGTGTGTGTGTGTGTGTGTGTGTGTGTGTGTGTGTGTGTGTGTGTGTGTGTGTGTGTGCAGTGCGTGCGTGTGTGCGTGCGTGTGCGTGGGTGTGCGTGGGTGTGAAAATGTGGCGTGGGTGTGTCGGTGTGTTGGGGGGTTATCTGAACAAAGAGTTGTAGGGGAATGGATTGCTTGAAGGTGTTTGTGTACCTCCCTCATAGACTTGTACCTGTCAACGCAAATACAGACGTTAATCCACACTGCCGTCTCACCATGCAACACTCCCACACACACACACACACACACACACACACACACACACACACACACACACACACACACACACACACACACAACACACACACACACAAATAGACACACACCTTCACCATGCAACACTCCCACACACACACACACACACACACACACACACACACACACACACACACACACACACACACACCTCACCATGCAACACTCCCACACACATAACACACACACACACACACACATAGACACACACCTTCACCATGCAACACTCCCACACACACACACACACACACACACACACACACACACACACACACACACACACACACACACACACACACACACACACACACACACACACACACAACACCTCACCATGCAACACTCCCACACACACACACACACACACACACACACACACACACACACACACACACACACACACACACACACACACACACACACACCTCACCATGCAACACTCCCACACAAAACACACACACACACACATAGACACACAACTCACCATGCAACACTCCCACACACACACACATAGACACGCACACATAGACACACACCTCACGTGCAACACTCACACAGACATAGACACACACATGGTATGTTTTCACACA
>NW_025547257.1:0-7001 GCF_905237065.1 Salmo salar
GAGGGCGTCCTGCTCGGTGGCGCCGGGCGGTCGCCGCCACCGGCCTATTAGCTGCCACCGATTCCCTTTTGCTTTTCCCTTTTTTATTTTGTGACACCTGTATAATTAGCATTAGAGGGGCTAATTAGTTTAGCTGGCCCGCTCCTGTTCGTGCGGGATTAATGATTGCTTTTGCACGCTGTGTTCATGTCGACGTTGTTGTACGCCGCATGTATTTTCTCCCTGTGTGTGGGAACATTTGTTTTTTTGGTGAGTGTATATTAAAAACACCACTACCCTGTGTCTCGCTGGTTCTGCGCTACCGCCTCCACAATTACTGGGCCTTAACAGAACTCAAGAACTCACGATAGAAGCTGCATGGAATCAGCGAGCAGCGGCCACTCCTCTGCCCTCGATGGAGGAACGCGTACTTCACCACACGCACAGTCCTCCATTGCATCGGATGGCAATGGACCAGATGATGGAGAGTGATGGACAGATGGGAGAGAAGTGGTATCCTCTCTCCACCTCCACCTGCCCCGATACAGCCATCTTCGTCCCATGATCGCTCCGGCTCTGGCGCGCTTCGTTGGCGCTCCCGAGGGAGTACGATGGGGCGGCGGCTGGGTGCCAGGGGTTTTTGCGCCAGCCAGCGTACCTGGCCACCGTTAGGACCTGCTCCCACGGGAGGAGAGCGCGTGAGTGCTCCCTGGCTTCCGCTGACGGCAGAGCTCTGGAGTGGCGAGAACGGTCAGACTCTCGCGAGGGACCACTACCCGGAGCCCACCCGCCGCTGGGGCTCAGCTCGCTGCCCACCACCGGAAGGAAGAGCGGCGGTGAACGGCTGCTCCACCTCAGGCAGGAGAGACGAGAGTGCCCAGGACTGCCAAGGTGGACTTCAGGACCTTGGCTGCTGGGGCGGGTGGAATCACAGGGCCCCCCATATAGACCACTACGCGAGTTTCCGGCGGACGTCCGCAGGGGAGCTGGCCTGTCGGGACACAGCTCTGGTCCTGACGAACTGAGGTGGATATGTCATACGACTGGACAACTTTGCTGGTTGCCCGCTGGCGTGCTGGAGAGAGGGTTGCTGCCTCCACTCCTCGCACACTCCCCGCCCTACTCCCTATGGAGGTAGGGGGCCAGGTGCCAAGGCACCTGAGGGAGGTGGCTCCTCCTGCACCATAGGACGTGAGATGGGCATTCGCTGGTGCCGACATAGATTCTCCTTTCTGCAGACCTCCCTAGATAGCCGACCATTAGGCTGGGGCTAGTCAGGGAGTCTAGGTGCCACTGGACATGGTAACGCTGGGAATCATAAGGAACGCACTGGCTATTGACTCGCCTGCGCTCGTGTGGTGCTGGGGGTCCCTGGCTGGCTGGTCACAATCCTCGTATTTCCTCGTGGAAACAGGGGGTTTCAGGGGTGGTAGGGAGGAGTGTTAGGTAGGTGCCTAGGAGTTTCATAGGTGCCACGTCAGGTGGAGAGTCAGACCAGGTGTCACCGAACCTCCGAATACGCCGGATGGCTACACGCTTGCAAAAAAGAGGGCTTACTCAAATTACCACCTCATCGACAGGGGGATTGTGCGATAGATTCTGGGGTTAACCGCTGCGCTCCCAGGAGTCACGTGCAACCTTTGTCACAGTGAGGAGACGGCGCGGTTGGGCGGGAGACATATGTCACGGAATCCCTGGGACAGGGGTATATTCGGCCACCCGCTCTCGAGTGTTTGTGAAGAAAAAGGGGAGGAGGGACCCATGGGTCCGATTGATTACCGAGGCCCAAACGCTATTACGGTGGGGTTTAGTTACCCACTACCTCTCATCGCTACGGCGGTGGAATATTTCACCGGAGCGCAGTTTACAAAACTGGATCTCAGGAGCGCGTGTGTGCGTATCAAGAAGGGAGACGAGTGGAAAACCGCCTTTAGTACCACATCGGGCCATTATGAGTACCTCGCCGCCGCATGGTTGGGAAAATGCTCAGCCGGCTCTTCAATCCTTTGTTGACGAGATTCAGGGACCTGCACGGGCAGGGCGTGATTGTATATATGATGACATTCTGATATATTCCGCCTACCACTCCGCCGCATGTGTCCCTGGTGCGCAAGGTGCTTGCAGACTGCTGAAGCATGACCTATAATGCTAAGGCTGAGAAGTGTGAGTTTTCCAAACGAGCCGGCCTCCTTTGGGTTATCGCGATTTCCACCACGGGGTGGTGATGGAGTGTGACCGCCGTTTAGCGCTGTGGCGTAATTGGCCGACTCCAAACCTTCACGGTGAAGGAGGTGCAGCGGGGTTTAGGTTTGCCAATTACTACCGGAGGTTATCCGGGTTTTGGGCCAGGTAGCGGCTCCCATTACCTCACACTGCTGAAGGGGGCCGTGCGTTTGCGATGGTCGACGGAGCGGACGGAGCCTTCTCAAGAAATTTGAAGACGCTGTTCACCGACGCACCGCGTGTTGGCGCACTGACCCGTTTTTAGCGCTCGTAGTGGAGGTGGACGATCCGAGGCTGGGGTGGGTGGGTGCTATCACAGCGCCGGGTGCGCATTGAAACTCCGCTGCGCTAAAGTTAGTTGGCGGAGCGATCACGAAGCGGGGACAGGAGTTGCTAGCAGTGGTTAAAGCTTGAGGGTGTGGCGGCACTGGCTTGAGGGGGCTAAATTGACCCCTCTTTCTCATCTGGACCCACCACCTAAAACCTGAGTACATCCCGGGCAGCGAGGAGACTGAATCCACGTCAGGCGAGGTGGGCCATGTTCTTCGCCCGGTTTAGGCTTACATCTCCTATAGACGGGTTATTAAATACTAAGGCCGACACGCATGTCCTCGCCTCTGGCGACATCGCAGGACCGGCCCATCGATCCAACTCCCATCATTCCAGCGCCTAGCTGGTGGCACCTGTGGTATGGGAGGTGGACGCGACACTTAGTATTGGTGTTGGAACCGGCTGCGCAGGTGCCCGTGGGGCGCATGTATGTGCCGCCGGGTGTCGTGATCGTTTGATTCGGTGGGCGCACAACTGCCTACTGCGGTATCCTGGTGAGGCGAGGACAGTGGGAGTCTAAGGGGAAGTACTGGTGGCCCACCTTAGAAGTGAGGATTATGTTTTCCTGTTCGGTGTGTGCCCAGAGTAAGTCTGAGGGTATCTACAAGAGGGGAGTTAAGCCCCCCCCGTCATTAAGACTTATGGTGAGCATCTGTCATTGACTTCCCCTGACAGATCTTCCCCTAGGGGAAAATTTGGTGGTGAAGATGTTAATTGCGCCTCCTCCCATTGTTTGGCTCCTTCGGCCCTGCAGATCGCGGAGGCCCATTTACCTGATCGCCCTTCGACTACGTGGTGGAGGATATTGTTTCTGATCGAGGTTCCCAGTTACATCCAGGGTCTGGAGAGCGCTTATGGAGCGGGGTGGGGGTCCCGGTCCAGGAAAAAGCGAGGGTGAAACCAGGAGGTGGGCAGGTTCTGAGGTGATGGACAGGAGAGGGGAGGGGCGAGGTATATTCCTGCTGAGTGTATTTAAGAACTCACTTCGCATCAAACATATCACCCTTTCAGTGTGTGTTAGGTTACCAGTCGGTCTGGCACCATGGCAACCGGAGAGATCGAGGCTCCGCGGTGTGGGAGAGGATGGGTCAGCACTCCAAGGAGTCGAAGCATCCAGGACTCACTAAAGGAGGCCAGAGGGCAGTGAAGAGGGAGAGTGCTGACCGCCAACGCAGTGAGGTGCCCTCGTGAAACAGAGACAGGGCTGGGACGGAACTGCCCCCCGTACCCTGCCGGAAGAACAGGGGGCAGTGGGGGCTTCAAAGTCTGGGAGGAGGGATAGAACGAGGTGGGATTATTTGCAACTCCCTTCCATTAGAATCAGTCCTCAGGCTTCGGTGGTAGTGGTTAGGGAAGAGAGTGCGGAGGTCCTCCGCCCCGGAGGGGCCCGCGCACAGCGAAGGATTCTGGATGGGGCGGGGCCTGTGGCAGACCGACGGGAGGGGTAACGTGCCGGATGAGGAGGTGTGGGTGTATGGGGACGCCCTGGACCCATCTATGTTGAGGAGTTCACCACCTCCGGCCCGATGGGCCCTGGGAGAGCAGGCGCGCGGAAAGTATTCCACATCTGCTCGGGTGGGTTCGGCGGTGTCGCCACCGGCTATTAGCCGCCACCGATTCCCTTTTGCTTTTCTTTTTTATTTTGTGACACCTAAAGGTCAATTAAGCCATTAGAGGGGCTATTTAGGTTTAGCAGTTTTTGCTCCTGTTCGCGCGGGATTAATGATTGGTTTCTTGTGATGACATTGTGTAACGACGTTGTAATGGGATTTTCCCGAGTGTGGGAACATTTGTTTTTTTTGCAAGAGTGAATAAAAAAATTCACCCGGTGGTTGGATCTACAATAAAATAAAAAGAGTAATTGGAGGTGTATGGGAGGTTAAGGTCACACAAACTCAGTGCTCGGGGTTGAATCATGGGAAAATAAAAGAATACAGACAGAAAAAAGACCAGGGGAGCAATTCAAACGCCGAAGTAAAATAAACAAAAAAAGCAAGTATAAACACATGGGACACACATCGCCATACTAGGAAGGAGATTGTCTTTAGAGATGAACATACTTAGGCGGTGCGCAATCAATCAAAGAACAACAGCAAAAGATCCCCGAAGATGGGAGGAAATAGGTACAAAAAACATATCACAGAAAACGAGTATATCGATACTGAAAGGCAGCAGCAAGGAAGAAGCTACTGAAAACGCCATAGAAAAGCTAGACTACAGCTTCTGAACTGCGCATCGGACAAAGACTGTGATTTTTGGAGAAATGTCTCTGGTCTGATGAAACAAAAATAGAACTGTTTTAAATATAATGTATCTATCGTTGTGGAGAAAAAGATGTTTGAAGTCAAGAACACCATCCCAACTGGGTGAAGCAATGGAGGTAAGGTAGTTGTGGGAAGTGTGTCAGAGGAGGGACTGGTGCACTTCACAAAAATAGATGGCACTCATGAAGAATTTAAAATTATGTGGATAATTGTTAAAACATTCAAACATCAATGAAGGAAGTAGAAATGGGTTTCAATAATAAAGACCTGTGCTTACACTTCCCGTAAGTTGTAAGTAAAATGGCTTAAACCTCTCTGGGGCATGTGTGGACTTTATGAACAGCCATGAAACAGCAGGGCCAGCAAATATTCAAAACAACAAAAATCTCATAACTAAAATTTCAAACATACAACTATTATATCCATTTTAAAGATACACTTCCCCCCTAATCCAACCACATTGTCGATTTCAAAAAGGCTGCAAAAGTACAACATTAGATTATGTTAGACAGCGCTGAGACAAGAAAAACCACACAGCCATTTTCCAAGCAAGGCGCAGACTACAAAAAAACCAAAAATACAGCATAATCACCAACCGATGATTCTACTGATGGCACTCATAGGACCTCATGTTACACTAAATACATGTATGTTTTGCCTGACAAAGTTCATATTTATATCCAAAAACCTGGCTTACATTGGTGTGTAATGTCTAGAACAAGTTTTGTCTCAAAAGTTCGGGGTGAATGAGCACATCAACTTACAGAAATATTTCACTGTATAAACGTTGATTACAAATATTCAACAGTTCAAACAATTATAGATACACTTTCCTCCTTAATGCAAACCGCGTGTCAGATTTCAAAAGCGTTATCCGGACTTTCTGGAGCTTCTCTGAGTAGCAGGCAGGCAGTTTACTACGTGGCACGCTTTTCATCCGGACGCTAAAATAATGCCTTACCAGAGTATAAGGACAATGCTCAGATTGAGTAACAATGCTTCTTCTGAATCTCAATCCTCTATAGAACATTTGTAAAAGAACTGAGTGCAAGAGATATCTAAAACCTGACCGTTACACCAAGGCCCAGCCAGAGGAATGGGCCAAATTAACCCAACTTATTGTGGAAGTTGTGAAGGTACCCAAAATGTTTTGACCCAAGCTAAACACTTTAAAGGCAATGCCACCAAACACTAATTGAGAGGCAAACTTCTGAATCCATCAAACATGATGAAAGAAACAAAAGCCGAAATAAATCTATCCCTTCTCACATTATTCTGACATTTTCACATTCCAAATAAAAAGGGGATCCCAACTGACCCAGAAGACAGAATGTTGTTTGTGATATAAAACAGAAATTGTGAAAACTGAGTTTAAATGGATTTAATTAAGTTGTAAACCCCTGACTTCAACTGTATGCTACTGGAGAGTGTGTGTGTGTAATAAAAGGTGTGTACTTAGTGTGTGTATTAGGTGTGTGTGTGTGTGGTGTGTGTGTGTGTGTGTGTGTGTGTGTGTGTGTGTGTGTGTGTGTGTGTGTGTGTGTGTGTGTGTGTGTACACGTATAGCATATATTGCTTTGTTTGGCTGCAATCCCTGGGAGGCTGTCCTTGCTTTCTCAGTCCCTCTCCTCTGCCCTGTGAGTGGCTTTAGGCTGGAGCTGTGAACTGGGGGTGTAAAAGCGCGTGGTGTGTGTGTGTGTGTGTGTGTGCATATCGGGGTGAGAATTGGAGGCAGACGCTCAGTACAGACACTGTGGTGTCATTGGCTCACAGGGCTCAGAGCAGACGGGGGTTGGGAAGAAATACACGCAGTGTTTGAGAAAGACAGAGAGAAGAGGAGGACTCATTCTGGTAGTTGGTTAGGGACCTATTGTCCAGGACCCAAAAGCACCAACCCATACACGGACCTCTTCTTCCTCCAGCAGACTGGGCTAAAGACTTGAGGTGAGTTTCTCATGGTCACAATGCCGTGCTGCTGCGGTTAAAAATTGCCGGCATTCTGTAGTGCCGTGTGTGTGTGTGTGTGTATGTGTGGGGGTGTGGGTGATGGCCTCCTCGTAGGTAACTTAGGTAACCAAACACTTCACCATCCTGATAAGAGGGAGAAGGGAAGGAGATTGGAAGAGAGAAAGGAGGAAACAAGAGTGCAGAGAGACTCAAGAGGAAATACTGAATGTGTGGTGAAGATAATCATCTCTCTCTCTC
>NW_025547258.1:0-30016 GCF_905237065.1 Salmo salar
ACAGTAGTTATATAGGATGGTGTGTATAGACGGTAGTTATATAGGATGGTGTGTATAGAACAGTAGTTATATGGGAGCGGTGTGTATGAGAGTAGTATATATAGGATGGCGTGTATAGACAGTAGTTATATAGGATGGTGTGAATAGACAGTAGTTGTAATAGGATGGTGTGAATAGACAGTAGTTATATAGGATGGTGTGTATAGACAGTAGTTATATAGGATGGTTGTGTATAGACCCGAGTAGTTATATAGGATGGTGTGATTAGACAGTAGTTATATAGGATGGTGTGTATAGACAGTAGTTATATGGGATGGTGTGTATAGACAGGTATAGACAGTAGATTATATAGGATGGTGTGTATAGACAGTAGTTATATAGAATTTTGTTGTGTATGAACAGTAGTTATATAGGATGGTGTGTATAGACAGTATAAACAGTAGTTATATAGGATGGTGTGTAATAGACAGTAGTTATATAGGATGGTGTATATAGACCATATAGACAGTAGTTATATAGGATGGTGTATATAGAACAGTATGAGCAGTAGTTATATAGGATATGGTGTGTATAGACAAGTATAGACCCAGTAGTTATATAGGATGGTGTGTATAGACAGTAGTTATATAGGATGGTGTGTATAGAAGTTTAGTTATATAGGATGGTGTGTACAGACAGTGATTATATAGGATGGTGTATATAGACCACATATAGACAGTAGTTATATAGGATGGTGTATATAGACAGTATAGACAGTAGTTATATAGGATGGTGTGTATTGTAGACAGTATAGACAGTAGTTCCACAGGATGTGTGTGTATAGACAGTAGTTATATAGGATGGTGTGTATAGACAGTGGTATAGTTAGGATGTTGTGTATAGACAGTAGTTATATAGGATGGTGTTGTATGTGAACAGTAGTTATATAGGATGGTGTGTGTAGACAGTAGTTATATAGGATGTTGTATATAGACAGTAGTTATATAGGATGGTGTGTATAAGTATAGACAGTAGTTACTATAGGATGGTGTGTATAGACAGTATAGACAGTAGTTATATAGGATGGTGTGTATAGACAGTGTTATATAGAATGGTGTGTATAAGACAGTAGTTATATAGGATGGTGTGTATAGACAGTGGTTATATAGGATGGTGTGTGTAGACAGTAGTTATATGGGACGGTGTGTATAGACAGTAGTTATATAGGATGGGCGTTAGACAGTAGATATATAGGATGGTGTGAATAGACAGTAGTTATATAGGATGGTGTGTTATAGACGGTAGTTATATAGGATGGTGTCGTATACAGACTGAGTATAGGCAGTGGTTATATAGGAGGTGTGTTAGACAGTAGTTTAGTAGAATGTTGTGTATAGACAGTAGTTATATAGGATGGTGTGTATAGACAGTATGACTGTTATATTGCAGGATGGTGTGTATTAGACGGTAGTTATATAGGATGGTGTATATAGACCACTTATAGAACGCAGTAGTTATATAGGATGGTGTATATAGACAGTATAGACAGATAGTTATATAGGATGGTGTGTTACCCATGACAGTATAGACAGTAGTTATATTAGGATGGTGTGTATAGACAGTATAAACGGTAGTTATATAGGATGTTTGTGTATAGACAGTATAAACAGTGGTTATACGGGATGGTGTGTATAGACAGTAGTTATATAGGATGGTGTCTATAGAGAGTAGTTGATATAGGATGTGGTGTGTATAGACCGGTAGTTATATAGGATGGTGCGTATAGACGGTAGTTATATAGGTGGTGTGTATAGACAGTAGTTATCAGGATGTTGTATATAGACGGTAGTTATATAGATGGTGTTGTATAGAGAGTATGACAGTAGTTATATAGGATGGTGTTGTATAGATAGTATAGACAGTAGATACATAGGATGGTGTGTATACAGTAGTTTATAGAATGGTGTTTATATAGACAGTAGTGATATAGATGGTGTGTGTATGGACAGTAGTCATTTAGATAGTGTGTATAGACAGCATAGACAGTGGTTATATGGGATGGTGTGTATAGACAGAGTTTATAGGATGGTGTGAGACGGTAGTTGTATGGGATGGTGGCGTATGGACAGTATAGACGGTGGTTATATAGGATGGTGTGTATAGACAGTATAGAACCAGTAGTTATGATAGGATGGTGTGTATAGACAGTAGTTATATAGGATGGTTTTGTATAGACAGTAGTTATATAGGATGGTTTGTATAGACAGTAGTTATATGGATGGTGTGAATAAACAGTATAGACGGTAGTTTACGGATGTGTGTATGGACAGTAGTACATAGGATGGTGTGTATACAGTAGTTATCTAGGATGGTTTGTATAGACAGTAGATATATAGGATGGTGTGTATAGACGGTGGTTATATAGGATGGTGTGTATTGTAGACAGTAGTTATATAGGATGGTGTGCTATAACAGTATAGACATGTAGTTATATAGGATGGTGTGTATAACATATGACAGTAGTTATATAGGATGGTGTGTATAGACAGTAGTTATATAGGATGGTGTGTATAGACAGTCGTTATATAGGATGGTGTGTATAGACGTGTAGTTATATAGGATGTTGTATATAGACGGTAGATTATATTAGATGGTGGGTGTATAGAGTATAGACAGTAGTTATATAGGATGGTGTGTATAGATAGTATAACAGTAGATATATAGGATGGTGTGTATAACAGTGGTTATATAGAATTGTATATAGACAGTAGTTATATAGGATGGTGTGTATAGACAGTAGTCATATAGGATAGTGTGTATTAGACAGCATACAGTGAGTTTATAGGATGGTGTGTTATAGACAGTAGTTATATAGGATGGTGTGTATAGACGGTAGTTATATAGGATGGGTGCGTATGGACAGTATAGACAGTAGTTATATAGGATGGTGTGTATAACAGTATAGACAGTAGTTATATAGGATGGTGTGTATAGACAGTAGTTACATAGATGGTGTGTATAGACAGTAGTTATATGGGATGGTTTGTATAGACAGTAGTTGTATAGGATGGTGTGTGTATGACCAGTAGTTATATAGGATGGTGTGTATAGACAATAGTTATATAGGATGGTGTGTATAGACAGTATAGACAGTAGTTATAGGGGTGTGTATAACAGTATAAACAGTAGTTATATAGGATGGTTTATATAGACCATATAGACAGTAGTTACATATAGGATGGTGTGTATAGACGGTAGTTATATAGGATGGTGTGTATGACAGTGGTATAGGATGGTGTGTATAACAGAGTTATATGGGATGGTGTGTTAACAGTATGGACGTTGTTATATAGATGGTGTGAATAGACAGGTATATAGGATGGTGTGTTGACAGTAGTTATATAGGATGGTGTATATGACAGTAGTTATATAGCATGGTGTTATGACAGTAGTTATAGGATGGTGTGTATAGACGTAGTTATATAGGATGGTGTATATAGACAGTAGTTATATAGATGGTGGGTATAGACAGTAGTTATATAGGATGGTGTATATAACCATATAGACAGTAGTTATATAGGATGGTGTATATAGACAGTATGGACATAGTTATTAGGATGGTGTGTATAACAGTATAGACAGTAGTTATATAGGATGGTGTGTATAGACAGTAGTTATATAGGATGGTGTGTACAGACAGTAGTTATATAATGGTGTGTATAGACGGTAGTTATATAGGGGTGTGTTCAGTAGTATAGTGGTGTGAATGACAGTAGTTATATGGGATGGTGTGTATAACATATAGACAGTAGTTATATAGGATGGTGTGTATAGACATATGACAGTAGTTATATAGGATGGTGTGTATAGACAGTAGTTATATGGAATGGTGTGTATAGACAGTAGTTATATAGGATGGTGTGTATAGACAATATTATATAGTGGGTGTATAGACAGTATAGACAGTAGTTATATAGGATGGTGTGTATAGACAGTAGTTATATAGATGGTGTGTATAACAGTAGTTATATAGGATGGTGTATATAGACGGTAGTTATATGGGATGGTGGGTATAGACGGTAGTTATATAGGATGGTGTGTATAGACGGTAGTTATATAGGATGGTGTGTATAGACGGTAGTTATATAGGATGGTGTGAATAACAGTAGTTATATAGGATGGTGTGTATAGACAGTATAGACAGTAGTTATATAGGATGGTGTGTATAGACAGTATAGAAGTAGTTATATAGGATGGTGTGTATAACAGTAGTTATATAGAATGGTGTGTATAGACAGTAGTTATATAGGATGGTGTGTATAGACAGTAGTTATATGGGATGGTGTGTATAGACGGTAGTTATATGGGGCGGTGTGTATAGAAGTAGTTATATAGGATGGCGTGTATAGACAGTAGTTATATAGGATGGTGTGTATAGACAGTAGTTATATAGGATGGTGTGTATAAACAGTATAGACAGTAGTTATATAGGATGGTGTGTATAGACGTAGTTATATGAATGTTGTATAGACAGTAGTTATATAGGATGGTGTGTATAGACAGTATGGACAGTAGTTATATAGGATGGTGTGTATGGACAGTAGTTATATAGGATGGTGTATATAACCATATAGACAGTAGTTATATAGGATGGTTTATATAACCATATAGACAGTAGTTACATATAGGATGGTGTGTATAGACGGTATTATATAGGATGGTGTGTGTATAGACGGTAGTTATATAGATGGTGTGTATAGACGGTAGTTATATAGGATGGTGTGTATAACAGTATAGACAGTTGTTATATAGGATGGTGTGAATAACAGTAGTTATATAGGATGGTGTGTATGGACGGTAGTTATATGGATGGTGTGAATAGACAGTAGTTATATAGGATGGTTTGTATAAGAGTAGTTATATAGGATGGTGTGTATAGACAGTAGTTATATAGGATGGTGTGTATAGACAGTATAGACAGTAGTTATATAGGATGGTGTGTAAAGACAGTAGTTATATAGGATGGTGTGTATAGACAGTGGTTATATAGGATGGTGTGTATAGACAGTAGTTATATAGGATGGTGTGTATAGACAGTAGTTATATAGGATGGTGTATATAGACAGTAGTTATATAGCATGGTGTGTATAGACAGTAGTTATATAGGATGGTGTGTATAACAGTAGTTATATGGGATGGTGTATATAACAGTAGTTATATAGGATGGTGGGTATGGACAGTAGTTATATAGGATGGTGTATATAGACCATATAGACAGTAGTTATATAGGATTGTATATAGACAGTATAGACAGTAGTTATATAGGATGGTGTGTATAACAGTATAGACAGTAGTTATATAGGATGGTGTGTATGACAGTAGTTATATAGGATGGTGTGTACAGACAGGTAGTTATATAGGATGGTGTGTATAGACAGTAGTTATATAGGATGGTGTGTATGGACAGTAGTTATATAGGATGGTGTGAATAGACAGTAGTTATATAGGATGGTGTGTATTAGACAGTATAACGGTAGTTATATAGGATGGTGTGTATAGACAGTATAGACAGTAGTTATATAGGATGGTGTGTATAGACAGTAGTTATATAGAATGGTGTGTATAGACAGTAGTTATATAGGATGGTGTGTATAGACAATAGTTATATAGGATGGTGTGTATAGACAGTATAGACAGTAGTTATATAGGACGGTGTGTATAGACAGTAGTTATATAGGATGGTGTATATAGACAGTAGTTATATAGGATGGTGGGTATAGACAGTAGTTATATAGGATGGTGTGTATAGACAGTAGTTATATAGGATGGTGTGTATAGACAGTAGTTATATAGGATGGTGTGTAACGGTAGTTGTAGGATGGTGTGTATAGACAGTATAGACAGTAGTTATATAGGATGGTGTGTATAGACAGTATAGACAGTAGTTATATAGGATGGTGTGTATAGACAGTAGTTATATAGAATGGTGTGTATGGACAGTAGTTATATAGGATGGTGTGTATAACGGTAGTTATATAGGATGGTGTGTATAGACGGTAGTTATATGGGACGGTGTGTATAGACAGTAGTTATATAGGATGGCGTGTATAGACAGTAGTTATATAGGATGGTGTGAATAGACAGTAGTTATATAGGATGGTGTGTATAGACGGTAGTTATATGGGATGGTGTGTATAGACAGTATAGACAGTAGTTATATAGGATGGTGTGTATAGACAGTAGTTATATGGAATGTTGTGTATAACAGTAGTTATATAGGATGGTGTGTATAGACAGTATAGACAGTAGTTATATAGGATGGTGTGTATAACAGTAGTTATATGGATGGTGTATATAGACCATATAGACAGTAGTTATATAGGATGGTGTATATAGACAGTATAGACAGTAGTTATATAGGATGGTGTGTATAGACAGTATAGACGGTAGTTATATGGGATGGTGTGTATTAGACAGTAGTTATATAGGATGGTGTGTATAGACAGTAGTTATATAGGATGGTGTGTACAGACAGTAGTTATATAGGATGGTGTATATAGACCATATAGACAGTAGTTATATAGGATGGTGTATATAGACAGTATAGACAGTAGTTATATAGGATGGTGTGTATAGACAGTATAGACAGTAGTTATACAGGATGGTGTGTATAGACAGTAGTTATATAGGATGGTGTCTATAGAGAGTAGTTATATAGGATGGTGTGTATAGACAGTAGTTATATAGGATGGTGTGTATAGACAGTAGTTATATAGGATGGTGTGTATAGACAGTAGTTATATAGGATGTTGTATATAGACAGTAGTTATATAGGATGGTGTGTATAGAGTATAGACGGTAGTTATATAGGATGGTGTGTATAGACGGTATAGACAGTAGTTATATAGGATGGTGTGTATAGACAGTAGTTATATAGAATGGTGTGTATAGACAGTAGTTATATAGGATGGTGTGTATAGACGGTAGTTATATAGGATGGTGTGTATAGACAGTAGTTATATGGGGCGGTGTGTATAGACAGTAGTTATATGGGATGGCGTGTATAGACAGTAGTTATATAGGATGGTGTGAATGGACAGTAGTTATATAGGATGGTGTGTATAGACAGTAGTTATATAGGATGGTGTGTATAGACAGTATGGACAGTAGTTATATAGGATGGTGTGAATAGACAGTAGTTATATAGGATGGTTTGTATAGAGAGTAGTTATATAGGATGGTGTGTATAGACAGTAGTTATATAGGATGGTGTGTATAGACAGTATAGACAGTAGTTATATAGGATGGTGTGTAAAGACAGTAGTTATATAGGATGGTGTGTATAGACGGTAGTTATATAGGATGGTGTGTATAGACAGTAGTTATATAGGATGGTGTGTATAACAGTAGTTATATAGGATGGTGTATATAGACAGTAGTTATATAGCATGGTGTGTATAGACAGTAGTTATATAGGATGGTGTGTATAGGCAGTGGTTATATAGGATGGTGTATATAACGGTAGTTTATAGGATGGTGGGTATAGACAGTAGTTATATAGGATGGTGTATATAAACCATATAACAGTAGTTTATAGGATGGTGTATATAGACAGTATAGACAGTAGTTATATAGGATGGTGTGTATAGACAGTATAGACAGTAGTTATATAGGATGGTGTGTATAGACAGTAGTTATATAGGATGGTGTGTACAGACAGTAGTTATATGGGATGGTGTGATAACAGTAGTTATATAGGATGGTGTGTTAACGGTAGTTATATAGGATGGTGTGAATAGACAGTAGTTATATAGGATGGTGTGTATAGACAGTATAGACAGTAGTTATATAGGATGGTGTGTATAACAGTATAGACAGTAGTTATATAGGATGGTGTGTATAGACAGTAGTTATATAGAATGGTGTGTTAGACAGTAGTTATATAGGATGGTGTGTATAGACAATAGTTATATAGGATGGTGTGTATAGACAGTATAGACAGTAGTTATATAGGCGGTGTGTATAACAGTAGTTATATAGGATGGTGTATATAGACAGTAGTTATATAGGATGGTGGGTATAGACAGTAGTTATATAGGATGGTGTGTTAGACAGTGTTATATAGGATGGTGTGTATAGACAGTAGTTATATAGGATGGTGTGAATAGACAGTAGTTATATGGGATGGTGTGTATAGACAGTATAGACGGTAGTTATATAGTGGTGTGTATAACAGTATAGACAGTAGTTATATAGGATGGTGTGTATAGACAGTAGTTATATAGAATGGTGTGTATAGACGGTAGTTATATAGGATGGTGTGTATAACAGTAGTTATCTAGGATGGTGTGTATAGACAGTAGTTATATGGGGACGGTGTGTATAGACAGTAGTTATATAGGATGGCGTGTATAGACAGTAGTTATATAGGATGGTGTGAATAGACAGTAGTTTATAGGATGGTGTGTATGGACGGTAGTTATATAGGATGGTGTGTATAGACAGTATAACGGTAGTTATATAGGATGGTGTGTATAGACAGTAGTTATATAGAATGTTGTGTATAGACAGTAGTTATATAGGATGGTGTGTATAGACAGTATAGACAGTAGTTATATAGGATGGTGTGTATAGACAGTAGTTATATAGGATGGTGTATATAGACCATATAACAGTAGTTATATAGGATGGTGTATATAGAAGTATAGACAGTAGTTATATAATGGTGTGTATGGACAGTATAGACAGTAGTTATATAGGATGGTGTGTATAGACGGTAGTTATATAGGATGGTGTGTATAGACAGTAGTTATATAGGATGGTGTGTACAGACAGTAGTTATATAGGATGGTGTATATAGACCATATAGACAGTAGTTATATAGGATGGTGTATATAGACAGTATAGACAGTAGTTATATAGGATGGTGTGTATGGACAGTATGACAGTAGTTATACAGGATGGTGTGTATAGACAGTAGTTATATAGGATGGTGTCTATGAGAGTAGTTATATAGGATGGTGTGTATAGACAGTAGTTATATAGGATGGTGTGTATAGACAGTAGTTATATAGGATGGTGTGTATAACAGTAGTTATATAGGATGTTGTATATGGACAGTAGTTATATAGGATGGTGTGTATAGAAAGTATAGACAGTAGTTATATAGGATGGTGTGTATAGACGGTATGAACGGTAGTTATTAGGATGGTGTGTATAGACGGTAGTTATATAGAATGGTGTGTATAGACGGTAGTTATATAGGATGGTGTGTATAGACAGTAGTTATATAGGATGGTGTGTATAGACAGTAGTTATATAGGACGGTGTGTATAGACAGTAGTTATATAGGATGGCGTGTATAGACAGTAGTTATATAGGATGGTGTGAATAGACAGTAGTTATATAGGATGGTGTGTATAGACAGTAGTTATATAGGATGGTGTGTATAGACAGTATAGACAGTAGTTATATAGGATGGTGTGTATAGACAGTAGTTATATAGAATGTTGTGTATAGACAGTAGTTATATAGGATGGTGTGTATAGACAGTATAGACAGTAGTTATATAGGATGGTGTGTATAGACAGTAGTTATATAGGATGGTGTATATAGACCATATAGACAGTAGTTATATAGGATGGTGTATATAGACAGTATAGACAGTAGTTATATAGGATGGTGTGTATAGACAGTATAGACAGTAGTTATATAGGATGGTGTGTATAGACAGTAGTTATATAGGATGGTGTGTATAGACAGTAGTTATATAGGATGGTGTGTACAGACAGTAGTTATATAGGATGGTGTATATAGACCATATAGACGGTAGTTATATAGGATGGTGTATATAGACAGTATAGACAGTAGTTATATAGGATGGTGTGTATAGACAGTATAGACAGCAGTTATACAGTGGTGTGTATAGACAGTAGTTATATAGGATGGTGTCTATGAGAGTAGTTATATAGGATGGTGTGTATAGACAGTAGTTTATAGGATGGTGTGTATAGACAGTAGTTATATAGGATGGTGTGTATAGACGGTAGTTATATAGGATGTTGTATATAGACAGTAGTTATATAGGATGGTGTGTATAGAGAGTATAGACAGTAGTTATATAGGATGGTGTGTATAGATAGTATAGACAGTAGATATATAGGATGGTGTGTATAGACAGTAGTTATATAGAATGGTGTATATAGACAGTAGTTATATAGGATGGTGTGTATAGACAGTAGTCATATAGGATGGTGTGTATAGACAGCATAACAGTAGTTATATAGGATGGTGTGTATAGACAGTAGTTATATAGGATGGTGTGTATAGACAGTAGTTATATAGGATGGTGCGTATAGACAGTATAGACAGTAGTTATATAGGATGGTGTGTATAGACAGTATAGACAGTAGTTATATAGGATGGTGTGAATAGACAGTAGTTATATAGGATGGTGTGAATAGACAGTATAGACAGTAGTTATATAGGATGGTGTGTATAGACAGTAGTTACATAGGATGGTGTGTATAGACAGTAGTTATATAGGATGGTTTGTATAGACAGTAGTTATATAGGATGGTGTGTATAGACGGTAGTTATATAGGATGGTGTGTATAGACAGTAGTTATATAGGATGGTGTGTATAGACAGTATAGACAGTAGTTATATAGGATGGTGTGTATAGACAGTATAGACGGTAGTTATATGTGGTGTGTATAGACAGTAGTTATATAGGATGGTGTGTATGGACAGTAGTTATATAGGATGTTGTATATAGACAGTAGTTATATAGGATGGTGTGTATAGAGAGTATAGACAGTAGTTATATGGATGGTGTGTATAGATAGTATAGACAGTAGATATATAGGATGGTGTGTATAGACAGTAGTTATATAGAATGGTGTATATAGACAGTAGTTATATAGGATGGTGTGTATAGACAGTAGTCATATAGGATATTGTGTATAGACAGCATAGACAGTAGATATATATAGGATGGTGTGTATAGACAGTAGTTATATAGGATGGTGTGTATAGACAGTAGTTATATAGGATGGTGCGTATAGACAGTATAGACAGTAGTTATATAGGATGGTGTGTATAGACAGTATAGACAGTAGTTATATAGGATGGTGTGTATAGACACTAGTTATATAGGATGGTTTGTATAGACAGTAGTTATATAGGATGGTTTGTATAGACAGTAGTTATATAGGATGGTGTGTATAGACAGTATAGACAGTAGTTATAAAGGATGGTGTGTATAGACAGTATAGACAGTAGTTATATAGGATGGTGTGTATAGACAGTATAGACAGTAGTTACATAGGATGGTGTGTATAGACAGTAGTTATATAGGATGGTTTGTATAGACAGTAGTTATATAGGATGGTGTGTATAGACAGTAGTTATATAGGATGGTGTGTATAGACAGTAGTTATATAGGATGGTGTGTATAGACAGTATAGACAGTAGTTATATAGGATGGTGTGTATAGACAGTATAGACAGTAGTTATATAGGATGGTTTATATAGACCATATAGACAGTAGTTACATATAGGATGGTGTGTATAGACAGTAGTTATATAGGATGGTGTGTATAGACGGTAGTTATATAGGATGGTGTGTATAGACGGTAGTTATATAGGATGGTGTGTATAGACAGTATAGACAGTAGTTATATAGGATGGTGTGAATAGACAGTAGTTTATGGATGGTGTGTTAGACAGTAGTTATATAGGATGGTGTGTTAGACAGTAGTTCTATAGGATGGTGTGTATAGACAGTATAGACAGTAGTTATATAGGATGGTGTGTATAGACAGTAGTTATATAGAATGGTGTGTATAGACAGTAGTTATACAGGATGGTGTGTATAGACAGTAGTTCTATAGGATGGTGTGTATAGACAGTAGTTATATAGGATGGTGTGTATAGACAGTGTAGACAGTAGTTATATAGGATGGTGTGTAGACAGTATAGACAGTAGATATATAGGATGGTGTGTATAGACAGTAGTTATATAGAATGGTGTGTATAGACAGTAGTTATATATTATGGTGTGTATAGACAGTAGTTATATAGGATGTTGTGTATAGACAGCGTAGACAGTAGTTATATAGGATGGTGTGTATAGACAGTAGTTATATAGGATGGTGTGTATAGACAGTATAGACAGTAGTTATATAGAATGGTGTGTATAGACAGTAGTTATATAGGATGGTGTGTATAGACAGTAGTTATATAGGATGGTGTGTATAGACAGTAGTTTTATAGGATGGTGTGTATAGACAGTATAGACAGTAGTTATATAGGATGGTGTGTATAGACAGTAGTTATATAGGATGGTGTGTATAGACAGTAGTTATATAGGATGGTGTGTATAGACAGTAGTTATATAGGATGGTGTGTATAGACAGTAGTTATATAGGATGGTGTATATAGACAGTATAGACAGTAGTTATATAGGATGGTGTGTATAGACAGTATAGACAGTAGTTATATAGGATGGTGTGTATAGACAGTATAGACAGTAGTTATATAGGATGGTGTGTATAGACAGTAGTTATATAGGATGGTGTGTATAGACAGTAGTTATAAAGGATGGTGTGTATAGACAGTAGTTATATAGGATGGTGTGTATAGACAGTAGTTGTATATAGGATGTTGTATATAGACAGTAGTTTTATAGGATGGTGTGTATAGACAGTATAGACTGTAGTTATATAGGATGGTGTGTATAGATAGTATAGACAGTAGATATATAGGATGGTGTGTATAGACAGTAGTTATATAGAATGGTGTGTATAGACAGTAGTTATATAGGATGGTGTGTATAGACAGTAGTCATATAGGATGGTGTGTATAGACAAGCATAGACAGTAGTTATATAGGATGGTGTGTATAGACAGTAGTTATATAGGATGGTGTGTATAGACAGTAGTTATATAGGATGGTGCGTATAGACAGTATGGACGTAGTTATATAGGATGGTGTGTATAGACAGTATAGACCCAGTAGTTATATAGGATGGTGTGTATAGACAGTATAGACAGTAGTTATATAGGAAAGTGTGTATAGACAGTAGTTACATATGATGGTGTGTATAGACAGTAGTTATATAGGATGGTGTGTATAGACAGTAGTTATATAGGATGGTGTGTATAGACAGTAGTTCTATAGGATGGTGTGTATAGACAGGAGTTATATGATGGTGTGTATAGACAGTATAGACAGTAGTTATATAGGATGGTGTATATAGACAGTATAGACAGTAGTTATATAGGATGGTGTGTATAGACTGTAGTTATATAGGATGGTGTGTATAGACAGTAGTTATATAGGATGGTGTGTATAGACAGTATAGACAGTAGTTATATAGGATGGTGTGTATAGACAGTAGTTATATAGGATGGTGTGTATAGACAGTAGTTATATAGGATGGTGTGTATAGACAGTATAGACAGTAGTTATATAGGAAAGTGTGTATAGACAGTAGTTACATATGATGGTGTGTATAGACAGTAGTTATATAGGATGGTGTGTATAGACAGTAGTTATATAGGATGGTGTGTATAGACAGTAGTTCTATAGGATGGTGTGTATAGACAGGAGTTATATGATGGTGTGTATAGACAGTATAGACAGTAGTTATATAGGATGGTGTATATAGACAGTATAGACAGTAGTTATATAGGATGGTGTGTATAGACTGTAGTTATATAGGATGGTGTGTATAGACAGTAGTTATATAGGATGGTGTGTATAGACAGTATAGACAGTAGTTATATAGGATGGTGTGTATAGACAGTAGTTATATAGGATGGTGTGTATAGACAGTCGTTATATAGGATGGTGTGTATAGACAGTAGTTATATAGGATGGTGTGTATAGACAGTATAGACAGTAGTTATATAGGATGGTTTATATAGACAGTATAGACAGTAGTTATATAGGATGGTGTGTATAGACAGTATAGACATTAGTTACATAGGATGGTGTGTATAGACAGTAGTTATATAGGATGGTGTGTATAGACAGTAGTTATATAGAATGGTGTGTATAGACGTAGTTATATAGGATGGTGTGTATAGACAGCAGTTATATAGGATGGTGTGTATAGACAGTAGTTATATAGGATGGTGTGTATAGACAGTAGTTTGGGTTGGTGTGTATAGACGGTAGTTAAATAGGATGGTGTGTATAGACGGTAGATATATAGGATGGTGTGTATAGACGGTAGTTATATAGGATGGTGTGTTAGACAGTAGTTATATAGGATGGTGTATATAGACACTATAGACAGTAGTTATATAGGATGGTGTGTATAGACAGTATAGACAGTAGTTATATAGGATGGTGTGTATAGACAGTATGAGACGGTAGTAACATAGGATGGTGTGTATAGACAGTAGTTATATAGGTGGTGTGTATAGACAGTAGTTATATAGGATGGTGTGTATAGACAGTATAGACTGTAGTTATATAGGATGGTGTGTATAGACAGTATAGACAGTAGTTATATAGGATGGTGTGTATAGACAGAAGTTATATAGGATGGTGTGTATAGACAGTAGTTATATAGGATGGTGTGTATAGACAGTAGTTATATAGGATGGTGTGTATAGACAGTAGTTATATAGGATGGTGTGTATTGACAGTATAGACAGTAGTTATATCGGATGGTGTGTATAGACAGTAGATATATAGGATGGTGAGTATAGACAGTAGTTATATAGGATGGTGTGGATAGACAGTAGTTATATAGGATGGTGTGTATAGACAGTAGTTATATAGGATGGTGTATATAGACAGTAGTTATATAGGATGGTGTGTATAGACAGTAGTTATATAGGATGGTGTGAATAGACAGTAGTTATATAGGATGGTGTGTATGAACAGTAGTTATGCGGGATGGTGTGTTGACAGACAGTAGTTCAATAGGATGGTGTGTATAGACAGTAGTTATATAGGATGGTGTGTAGAGACAGTATAGACAGTAGTTATACAGGATGGTGTGTATAGACGTATAGACAGTAGTTATATAGGATGGTGTGTATAGACAGTACAGACGGTAGTATATAGGATGGTGTGTATAGACAGTAGTTATATAGAATGGTGTGTATAGACAGTAGTTATATAGGATGGTGTGTATAGACAGTAGTTATATTGGATGTTGTGTATGGACAGCATAGACAGTAGTTATATAGGATGGTGTGTATAGACAGTAGTTATATAGGATGGTGTGTATAGACAGTAGTTATATAGGATGGTGTGTATAGACAGTAGTTATACTGGATGTTGTGTATGAACAGCATAGACGGTAGTTATATAGGATGGTGTGTATAGACGGTAGTTATATAGGATGGTGTGTATAGACAGTGTTATAATAGGATGGTGCGTATAGACAGTATAGACAGTAGTTATATAGGATGGTGTGTATAGACAGTATAGACAGTAGTTATATAGGATGGTGTGTATAGACAGTAGTTATATAGAATGGTATGTATAGACAGTATAGACAGTAGTTATATAGGATGGTGTGTATAGACAGTATAGACAGTAGTTATATAGGATGGTGTGTATAGACGGTAGTTATATAGGATGGTGCGTATAGACAGTATAGACGAGTAGTTATATAGGATGGTGTGTATAGACAGTAGTTATATAGGATGGTGTGTATAGACAGTAGTTTTAGGATGGTGTGAATAGACAGTAGTTATATAGGATGGTGTGTATGAACAGTAGATATAGGATGGTGTGTATAGACAGTAGTTATATAGGATGGTGTGTATAGACAGTATAGACAGTAGTTATATAGGATGGTTTATATAGACAGTATAGACAGTAGTTATATAGGATGGTGTGTATAGACAGTATAGACAGTAGTTACATAGGATGGTGTGTATAGACAGTAGTTATATAGGATGGTGTGTATAGACAGTAGTTATATAGAATGGTGTGTATAGACAGTAGTTATATAGGATGGTGTGTATAGACAGTAGTTATATAGGATGGTGTGTATAGACAGTAGTTATATAGGATGGTGTGTATAGACAGTAGTTATATAGGAAGGTGTATATAGACACTATAGACAGTAGTTATATAGGATGGTGTGTATAGACAGTATAGACAGTAGTTATATAGGATGGTGTGTATAGACAGTATAGACAGTAGTTATATAGGATGGTGTGTATAGACAGTAGTTATATAGGATGGTGTGTATAGACAGTAGTTATATAGGATGGTGTGTATAGACAGTATAGACTGTAGTTATATAGGATGGTGTGTATAGACAGTATAGACAGTAGTTATATAGGATGGTGTGTATAGACAGAAGTTATATAGGATGGTGTGTATAGACAGTAGTTATATAGGATGGTGTGTATAGACAGTAGTTATATAGGATGGTGTGTATAGACAGAGTTATATAGGATGGTGTGTATTGACAGTATAGACAGTGTTATATCGGATGGTGTGTACAGACAGTAGATATATAGGATGGTGAGTATGAGACAGTAGTTATATAGGATGGTGTGGATGAGACAGTAGTTATATAGGATGGTGTGTATAGACAGTAGTTATATAGGATGGTGTATATAGACAGTAGTTATATAGATGGTGTGTATAGACAGTAGTTATATAGGATGGTGTGAATAGACAGTAGTTATATGGGATGGTGTGTATAGACAGTAGTTATACAGGATGGTGTGTATAGACAGTAGTTCAATAGGATGGTGTGTATAGACAGTAGTTATATAGGATGGTGTGTATAGACAGTATAGACAGTAGTTATATAGGATGGTGTGTTAGACAGTATAGACAGTATATAGGATGGTGTGTATAGACAGTAGTTATATAGAATGGGTGTATAGACAGTAGTTATATAGGATGGTGTGTATAGACAGTAGTTATATTGGATGTTGTGTATGGACAGCATAACAGTAGTTATATAGGATGGTGTGTATAGACAGTAGTTATATAGGATGGTGTGTATAGACAGTAGTAATATAGGATGGTGGCGTTAGACAGTATAGACAGTAGTTATATAGGATGGTGTGTATAGACAGTAGTTATATAGGATGGTGTGAATAGACAGTAGTTATATAGGATGGTGTGTATAGACAGTATAGACGTAGTTATATAGGATGGTGTGTAAGACAGTGTTATATAGGTGGTGTGTATAGACAGTATAGACAGTAGTTATATAGAATGGTGTGTATAGACAGTAGTTATATAGGATGGTGTGTATAGACAGTAGTTATATAGGATGGTGTGTATAGACGGTAGTTTTTATAGGATGGTGTGTATAGACAGTATAGACGGTAGTTATATAGGATGGTGTGTATAGACAGTAGTTCTATAGGATGGTGTGTATGAGACGTAGTTATATAGGATGGTGTGTATAGACAGTAGTTATATAGATGGTGTGTATAGACAGTAACTATATAGGATGGTGTGTAGAGACAGTAGTTATATAGGATGGCGCGTATAGACAGTATAGACAGTAGTTATATAGGATGGTGTGTATAGACAGTAGTTATATAGGATGGTGTGTATAGACAGTAGTTATATGGGTTGGTGGGTATAGACGTAGTTATATAGGATGGTGTGTATAGACAGTAGTTATATAGGATGGTGTGTATAGACAGTAGTTATATAGGATGGTGTGTATAGACAGTAATTATATAGGATGGTGTGTAGAGACAGTAGTTATATAGGATGGTGTATATAGACAGTATACACAGTAGTTATATAGGATGGTGTGTATAGACAGTATAGACTGTAGTTATATAGGATGGTGTGTATAGACAGTATAGACAGTAGTTATATAGGATGGTGTGTATAGACAGTAGTTATATAGGATGGTGTGTATGGACAGTGTTATAAGGATGGTGTGTATAGACAGTAGTTATATGGGATGGTGTGTATAGACAATAGTTATATAGGATGTTGTATATAGACAGTAGTTATATAGGATGGTGTGTTAACAGTATAGACAGTAGTTATATAGGATGGTGTGTATAGATAGTATAGACAGTAGATATATAGGAGGGTGTGTATAGACAGTAGTTATATAGAATGGTGTGTATAGACAGTAGTTATATAGATGGTGTGTTAGACAGTAGTCATATAGGATGGTGTGTATAGACAGCATAGACAGTAGTTATATAGGATGGTGTGTATAGACAGTAGTTATATAGATGGTGCGTATAGTCATATAGACAGTAGTTATATAGGATGGTGTGTATAGACGGTAGTTATATAGGATGGTGTGTATAGACAGAGTTATATAGGATGGTGTGTATAGACAGTAGTTATATAGGATGTGTGTAAGACAGTATAGACAGTAGTTATATAGGATGGTGTGTATAGACAGTAGTTACATATGATGGTGTGTATAGACAGTAGTTATATAGGATGGTGTGTATAGACAGTAGTTATATAGGATGGTGTGTATAGACAGTAGTTCTATAGGATGGTGTGTATAGACAGTAGTTATATGATGGTGTGTATAGACAGTATAGACAGTAGTTATATAGGATGGTGTATATAGACAGTATAGACAGTAATTATATAGGATGGTGTGTATAGACTGTAGTTATATAGGATGGTGTGTATAGACAGTAGTTATATAGGATGGTGTGTATAGACAGTATAGACAGTAGTTATATAGGATGGTGTGTATAGACGGTAGTTATACAGGATGGTGTGTATAGACAGTATAGACAGTAGTTATATAGGATGGTGTATATAGACAGTTAGACAGTAGTTATATAGGATGGTGTGTTAGACAGTATAGACAGTAGTTATATAGGATGGTGTGTATAGACAGTAGTTATATAGGATGGTGTGTATAGACAGTAGTTATATAGAATGGTGTGTATAGACGGTAGTTATATAGGATGGTGTGTATAGACAGTAGTTATAAAGGATGGTGTGTATAGACGGTAGTTATATAGGATGGTGTGTATAGACGGTAGTTATATAGGATGGTGTGTATAGACGGTAGTTATATAGGATGGTGTGTATAGACAGTATAGACAGTAGTTATATAGGATGGTGTGTATAGACAGTAGTTATATAGGACGGTGTGTATAGACAGTAGTTCTATAGGATGCTCTGTATAGACAGCAGTTAAATAGGATGGTGTGTATAGACAGTAGTTATATAGGATGGTGTGTATAGACAGTAGTTATATAGGATGGTGTATATAGACGGTATTGACAGTAGTTATATAGGATGGTGTGTATAGACAGTATAGACAGTAGTTATATAGGATGGTGTGTATAGACAGTAGTTATATAGGATGGTGTGTATAGACAGTAGTTATATAGGATGGTGTGTATAGACAGTAGTTATATAGAATGGTATGTATAGACAGTATAGACAGTAGTTATATAGATGGTGTGTATAGACAATATAGACTGTAGTTATATAGGATGGTGTGTATAGACAGTAGTTATATAGGATGGTGTGTATAGACAGTATAGACAGTAGTTATATAGGATGGTGTGTATAGACAGTAGTTATATAGGATGGTGTGTATAGACAGTAGTTATATAGGATGGTGTGTATAGACAGTAGTTATATAGATGGTGTGTTGACAGTATAGACAGTAGTTATATAGGATGGTGTGTATAGACGGTAGTTATATAGGATGGTGTGTATAGACAGATAGACGGTAGTTATATAGGATGGTGTGTATAGACAGTAGTTATATAGGATGGTGTGTATAGACAGTAGTTATATAGGATGGTCTGTATAGACAGTAGTTAAATAGGATGGTGTGTATAGACAGTAGTTATATAGGATGGTGTGTATAGACAGTAGTTATATAGGATGGTGTATATAGACGTATTGACAGTAGTTATATAGGATGGTGTGGATAGACGGTAGTTATATAGGATGGTGTGTATAGACGGTAGTTATATAGGATGGTGTATATAGACAGTAGTTATATAGGATGGTGTGTATGACAGTAGTTATAGGATGGTGTGAATAGACGTAGTTATATAGGATGGTGTGTATAGACAGTAGTTATACAGGATGGTGTGTATAGACAGTAGTTCAATAGGATGGTGTGTATAGACGGTAGTTATATAGGATGGTGTGTATAGACGGTAGAGACAGTAGTTATATAGGATGGTGTGTATGACGTATAGACAGTAGATATATAGGATGGTGTGTATAGACAGTAGTTATATAGAATGGTGTGTATAGACAGTAGTTATATAGGATGGTGTGTATGACAGTAGTTATACTGGATGTTGTGTATGGACAGCATAGCAGTAGTTATATAGGATGGTGTGTATAGACAGTAGTTATATAGGATGGTGTGTATAGACAGTAGTAATATAGGATGGTGCGTAGACAGTATAGACAGTAGTTATATAGGATGGTGTGTATGGACAGTAGTTGATGGTGTGAATAGACAGTAGTTATATGGATGGTGTGTATAGACAGTATAGACAGTAGTTATATAGGATGGTGTGTATAGACAGTATTATATAGATGGTGTGTATAGACAGTATGACAGAGCATTATATAGAATGGTGTGTATAGACAGTAGTTATATAGGATGGTGTGTATAGACGTAGTTATATAGGATGGTGTGTATAGACAGTAGTTTTATAGGATGGTGTGTATAGACAGTATAGACAGTAGTTATATAGGATGGTGTGTATAGACAGTAGTTATATAGGATGGTGTGTATAGACAGTAGTTATATAGGATGGTGTGTATAGACAGTAGCCATATAGGATGGTGTGTATAGACAATTATACAGGACGGTGTGTAGAACAGTAGTTATATAGGATGGTGCGTATAACGGTATAGACGGTAGTTATATAGGATGGTGTGTATGAGCGGTAGTTATATAGGTGGTGTGTATAGACAGTAGTTATATAGGTTGGTGGGTATAGACAGTAGTTATATAGGATGGTGTGTATAGACAGTAGTTTATAGGATGGTGTTTACAGTAGTTATATAGGATGGTGTGTATAGACAGTAATTTAGGATGGTGTGTAGATAGACAGTAGTTATATGGGATGGTGTGTATAGACAGTATACACAGTAGTTATATAGGATGGTGTGTATAGACGTATAGACTGTAGTTATATAGGATGGTGTGTATAGACAGTATAGACAGTAGTTATATAGGATGGTGTGTATAGACAGTAGTTATATAGGATGGGTGTATAGACAGTAGTTATAAAGGATGGTTGTGTATAGACAGTAGTTATATAGGATGGTGTGTATAGACAGTAGTTATATAGGATGTTGTATATAGACAGTATTATACAGGATGGTGTGTATAGACAGTATAGACAGTAGTTATATAGGATGGTGTGTATAGATAGTATAACAGTAGATATATAGGGGTGTGTATAGACGGTAGTTTCTAGATGGTGTGTATAGACAGTAGTTATATAGGATGGTGTGTATAGAGGTAGTCATATAGGATGGTGTGTATAGACAGCATAGACAGTAGTTATATAGGTGGTGTGTTAACAGTAGTTATATAGGATGGTGCGTGTAGTCAGTATAACAGTAGTTTTATAGAATGGTGTGTATACATTTATATAGGGTGGTGTGTATGGACGGTGGTTATATAGGATGGTGTGTATAGACAGTAGTTATATAGGATGGTGTGTATGATATAGACAGTAGTTATATAGGATGGTGTGTATAGACAGTAGTTACATATGATGGTGTGTATAGACAGTAGTTATATAGGATGGTGTGTATAGACGTAGTTATATAGGATGGTGTGTATAGACAGTAGTTCTATAGGATGGTGTGTATGGACGGTAGTTATAGGATGGTGTGTATAGACAGTATAACAGTAGTTATATAGGATGGTGTATATGGACAGTATAGACGGTAGTTTATAGGATGGTGTGTATGACTGTGAATGGTGTGTAGACGGTAGTTATATGGGATGGTGTGTATAACATAACAGTAGTTATATAGGATGGTGTGTATAACAGTAGTTATATAGGATGGTGTGTATAGACAGTAGTTATATAGGATGGTGTGTATAGACAGTATAACAGTAGTTATATAGGATGGTGTGTATGAGACAGTAGTTTATAGGATGGTGTGTATAGACAGTATGACAGGTTATATAGGGGTGTGTTAACAGAGTTTAGGATGGTGTGTATAGACAGTAGTTATATAGGATGGTCTGTATAGACAGTAGTTATATAGGATGGTGTGTATAGACAGTAGTTATATAGGATGGTGTGTATAGACAGTAGTTATATAGGATGGTGTATATAGACAGTATTGACAGTAGTTATATAGGATGGTGTGGATAGTAGTTATATGGGATGGTGTGTATGAGACAAGTTATATAGGATGGTGTTGACAGTATTGAAGTAGTTATATAGATGGTGTGTATGAGCAGTATAGACAGTAGTTATATAGGATGGTGGTATAGACAGTAGTTATATGGGATGGTGTGTATAGACAGTAGTTATATAGGATGGTGTGTATAACAGTAGTTATATAGTGGTATGTTGACAGTATAGCAGTAGTTATATGGATGGTGTGTATGGACAATATAACTGTAGTTATATAGGATGGTGTGTATAGACAGTAGTTATATAGGATGGTGTGTATAACAGTATGACAGTAGTTATATAGGATGGTGTGTATAGACGGTAGTTATATAGGATGGTGTGTAGACAGAGTTATATAGTGGTGTGTATGGACAGTAGTTATATAGGATGGTGTGTATAGACAGTATAACAGTAGTTATATAGGATGGTGTGTATGGGAGTTATATATGGTGTGTATAGACAGTATAACGAGTTATATAGGATGGTGTGTATAAACGGTAGTTATATAGGATGGTGTGTATAACATAGTTATATAGTGGTCTGTATGAAGTAGTTATATAGGATGGTTTGTATAGACAGTAGTTATATAGGATGGTGTGTATGGACAGTAGTTATATGGGATGGTGTATATAGACGTATTGACGGTAGTTATATAGGATGGTGTGGAGACGGTAGTTATATAGGATGGTGGTATACAGTAGTTATATAGGATGGTGTATATAGACAGTAGTTATATAGGATGGTGTGTATAGACGGTAGTTATATAGGGGTGTGAATAGACAGTAGTTATATAGGATGGTGTGTATAGACAGTAGTTATACAGGATGGTGTGTATAGACAGTAGTTCTAGGATGGTGTGTATAACAGTAGTTATATAGGATGGTGTGTATAGACAGTAGACAGTAGTTATATAGATGGTGTGTATAGACAGTATGGACGGTAGTATATAGGATGGTGTGTATAGACAGTAGTTATATAGATGGGTGTATAGACAGTAGTTATATAGGTGGTGTTGTATAACAGTAGTTATATTGGATGTTGTGTATGGACACATGAGACGGTGTTATATAGGATGGTGTGTATGGACGTAGTTATATAGGATGGTGTGTGTAGACGGTAGTTATATAGGATGGTGCGTATAGACATATAACAAGTTATATAGGATGGTGTGTTAGACAGTCGTTATATAGGATGGTGTGTATAGACAGTAGTTATATAGGATGGTGTGTATGGTATGACAGTAGTTATATAGGTGGTGTGTATGACATAGTTATATGGGATGGTGTGTATAGACAGTATGGACGGTGTTATATAGAATGGTGTGTATGACAGTAGTTATATGGGATGGTGTGTATAGACGTAGTTATATAGGATGGTGTGTATAACAGTAGTTTTATCGGATGGTGTGTATGGACAGTATAGACGTAGTTATATAGGATGGTGTGTTAACAGTGGTTATATAGGATGGTGTGTATAGACAGTAGTTATATAGGATGGTGGATAGACAGTAGTTATATAGGATGGTGTGTATAGACAGTAGTTATATAGGATGGTGTGTGAGACAGTAGTTATATAGGATGGTGCGTATAGACAGTATAGACAGTAGTTATATAGTGGTGTGTATAACGGTAGTTATATAGGATGGTGTGTATAGACAGAGTTATATAGGTGGTATGGCGGTAGTTATATAGGATGGTGTGTATAACAGTAGTTATATAGGAGGTGTGTATAGAAGATTATATAGGATGGTGTGTATGGACGGTAATATATGATGGGGTGACAGAGTTATATAGGATGGTGTATATAACAGTATACACAGTAGTTATATAGGATGGTGTGTATAGACAGTATAGACTGTAGGTATATAGGATGGTGTGTATAGACAGTATAGACAGTATTCTCTAGGATGGTGTGTATAGACAGTAGTTAATAGGTGGTGTGTATACGGTAGTTATATAGGATGGTGTGTATAACAGTAGTTATATAGGATGGTGTGTATAGACAATGGTTATATAGGATGTTGTATATAGACGGTAGTTATATAATGGTGTGTATGACAGTATAGACAGTAGTTATATAGGATGGTGTGTATAGACAGTATAACAGTAGATATATAGGAGGGTGTGTATAGACAGTAGTTATATAGAATGGTGTGTATAGACGGTAGTTTATAGGATGGTGTGTTAGACAGTAGTCATATAGATGGTGTGTATAGACAGCATAGACAGTAGTTATATAGGATGGTGTGTATAGACAGTAGTTATATAATGGTGCGTATAGTCAGTATAACAGTAGTTTTTAGGATGGTGTGTATAGACAGTAGTTATATGGGATGGTGTGTATAGACAGTAGTTACATAGGATGGTGTGTATAGACAGTTATATAGGATGGTGTGTATAGCGTGTAGACAGGGTTATATAGGATGGTGTGTATAGACAGTAGTGCATATGCTGGTGTGTATAGACAGTAGTTATATAGGATGGTGTGTATAGACGGTAGTTATATAGGATGGTGTGTATAGACAGTAGTTCTATAGGATGGTGTGTATAGACAGTAGTTATATGATGGTGTGTATAACAGTATAACAGTAGTTATATAGGATGGTGTATATAGACAGTATAGACAGTAGTTATATAGGATGGTGTGTAACTGTAGTTTATAGGTGGTGTGTATGACAGTAGTTATATAGGATGGTGTGTATAGACAGTATAACGTAGTTATATAGGATGGTGTGTATAGACAGTGGTTATATAGGATGGTGTGTATAACAGTAGTTATATAGATGGTGTGTATAGACAGTAGTTATATAGGTGGTGTGTATGACATAGACAGAGTCATATGATGGTGTGTATAGACAGTAGTTATATAGGATGGTGTGTATGACAGTATAGACAGTAGTTATATAGGATGGTGTGTATAGACGTGGCTATATAGGATGGTGTGTATAGACAGTAGTTATATAGGATGGTGTGTATAGACAGTAGTTATATAGGATGGTGTGTATAGACAGTAGTTATATAGGATGGTGTGTATAACGGTAGTTATATAGGATGGTGTATAGCAGTTGACGTAGTTATATATGGTGTGGATAAAAGTTATATGGTGTGTATAACAGTAGTTATATAGGATGGTGTATATAGACAGTAGTTATATCGGATGGTGTGTATAGACAGTAGTTATATAGGATGGTGTGTATAGACAGTAGTTATATAGGATGGTGTGTATAGACGGTAGTTATACAGGATGGTGTGTATGACAGTAGTTCAATAGGATGGTGTGTAGTAGAACCAGTAGTTATATAGGATGGTGTGTATAGACAGTAGAGACAGTAGTTATATAGGATGGTGTGTATAGACAGTATAGCAGTAGATATATAGGATGGTGTGTATAGACAGTAGTTATATAGAATGGTGTGTATAGACGGTAGTTATATAGGATGGTGTGTATAGACAGTAGTTATATTGGATGTTGTGTTCAGCATAGACAGTAGTTATATAGGATGGTGTGTAAACGGTAGTTGTATGGATGGTGTGTATAGACGGTAGTAATATAGGATGGTGCGTATAGACAGTATAGACAGTAGTTATATGGATGGTGTGTATAACGGTAGTTATATAGGATGGTGTGATAACAGTAGTTATATAGGATGGTGTGTATAGACATTGAACGGTAGTTATATAGGATGGTGTGTATACAGTAGTTATATAGGATGGTGTGTATAGACAGTATAGACAGTAGTTATATAGGATGGTGTGTATAACGGTAGTTATATAGGGTGGTGTGTATGAACGGTAGTTTATAGGTGGTTTGTATGGACGGTAGTTTTTATAGTGGTGTGTATAACGGTTAGACAGTAGTTATATAGGTGGTGTGTATGAGACGGTAGTTATATAGATGGTGTGTATACAGTAGTTTATAGGATAGTGTGTATAGACAGTAGTTATATAGGATGGTGTGTATAGACAGTAATTATATAGGATGGTGTGTAGAGACAGTAGTTATATAGGATGGTGCGTATAACAGTATAGACAGTAGTTATATAGGATGGTGTGTATAGACGGTAGTTATATAGGATGGTGTGTATAGACAGTAGTTTTGGTTGGTGGGTATAGACAGTATTATATAGGATGGTGTGTATGGACGGTAGTTTATGGTGGTGTGTATAACAGTAGTTAATGGATGGTGTGTATAGACAGTAGTTATATAGGATGGTGTGTAGAGACAGTAGTTATATAGGATGGTGTATATAGACAGTATGACAGTAGTTATATAGGATGGTGTGTATAGACAGTATAGACTGTGAGTTATATAGGATGGTGTGTATGGACAGTATAGACAGTAGTTCTATAGGATGGTGTGTATAACAGTAGTTATATAGGATGGTGTGTATAGACAGTAGTTATATAGGATGGTGTGTATAGACAGTAGTTATATAGGATGGTGTGTATAGACAGTAGTTATATAGGATGTTGTATATAGACAGTAGTTATATGGTGGTGTGTATGAACAGTATAACAGTAGTTATATAGGATGGTGTGTTGTTAACGGTGATATATGGGGGTGTGTATAGACAGTAGTTATATAGAATGGTGTGTATAACAGTAGTATATAGATGGTGTGTATGACAGTAGTCATATAGGATGGTGTGTATAGACAGCATAACAGTAGTTATATAGATGGTGTGTATGGACATGGTAGTTATATAGGATGGTGCGTATGGTCAGTATAGACAGTAGTTATATAGGATGGTGTGTATAGACAGTAGTTATATAGGATGGTGTGTATAGACAGGTTATATGTGGTGTGTATAGACGGTAGTTATATAGGATGGTGTGTATAAACAGTATAGACAGTAGTTATATAGGATGGTGTGTATAGACAGTAGTTACATATGATGGTGTGTATGGACAGTAGTTATATGGGATGGTGTGTTAGACAGTAGTTATATAGGATGGTGTGTATAACAGTAGTTCTATAGATGGTGTGTATAGACAGTAGTTTATGATGGTGTGTATAGACAGTATAGACAGTAGTTATATAGGATGGTGTATATAGACAGTATAGACGGTAGTTATATAGGATGGTGTGTATAGACTGTGGTTATATAGGATGGTGTGTGTACGTAGTTATATAGGATGGTGTGTATAACAGTATAAACAGTAGTTATATAGGATGGTGTGTATAACAGTAGTTATATAGGATGGTGTGTATAACAGTATGGACAGTATTATATAGGATGGTGTATATGACAGTATGACAGTAGTTATATAGGATGGTGTGTATAGACAGATAGACAGTAGTTATATAGGATGGTGTGTATAGACAGTAGTTTATAGGATGGTGTGTATAGACAGTAGTTATATGGAATGGTGTGTATAGACAGTGAGTTATATAGGATGGTGTGTATAGACGGTAGTTATAAAGGATGGTGTGTATAGACAGTAGTTATATAGGATGGTGTGTATAGACAGTAGTTATATAGTGGTGTGATAGACAGTAGTTATATAGGATGGTGTGTATAGACAGTATGGACGGTAGTTATATAGGATGGTGTGTATAGACGGTAGTTATATAGGATGGTGTGTATAGCAGAGTTTAGGATGGTCTGTTAGACAAGTTATATAGGATGGTGTGTATAGACAGTAGTTATATAGATGGTGTGTATATGACAGTAGTTATATAGGATGGTGTGTATAGACAGTATTGAAGTAGTTATATAGGATGGTGTGTATAGACAGTATAACAGTAGTTATATGGGATGGTGTGTATAGACAGTGGTTATATAGGATGGTGTGTATAGACAGTAGTTATATAGGATGGTGTGTATAGACAGTAGTTATATAGAATGGTATGTATAGACAGTATAGACAGTAGTTATATAGGATGGTGTGTATAGACAATATAGACTGTAGTTATATAGGATGGTGTGTATAGACAGTAGTTATATAGGATGGTGTGTATGACAGTTAAACAGTAGTTATATAGGATGGTGTGTATAGACAGTAGTTATATAGGATGGTGTGTATGGACAGTAGTTATATAGGATGGTGTGTTAGACAGTAGTTATATAGGATGGTGTGTATAGACAGTATAGACAGTAGTTATATAGGATGGTGTGTATAGACAGTAGTTATATAGGATGGTGTGTATGAGACAGTATAGACAGTAGTTATATGGGATGGTGTGTATGGACGGTAGTTATATAGGATGGTGTGTATAACAGTAGTTATATGGGATGGTGTGTATAGACAGTAGTTATATAGGATGGTGTGTATAACAGTATAGACAGTAGTTATCTAGATGGTGTGTATAGACAGTAGTTATATGGATGGTGTGTATAGACAGTAGTTATATGGGTTGGTGGGTATGGACGGAGTTATATAGGATGGTGTGTATAGACAGTAGTTATATAGGATGGTGTGTATAGGCGGTAGTTATATAGGATGGTGTGTATAGCAGAACAGAGATAGGATGGTGTATATAGACAGATATAGACAGTAGTTATATAGGTGGTGTGTATAGACATATAGACAGTAGATTATAAGATGGTGTGTATAACAGTAGTTATATAGGATGGTGTGTATAGACAGGTTATATGGGATGGTGTGGATAGACAGTAGTTATATAGGATGGTGTGGATAGACAGTATAACAGTGGTTATATATGGTGTGTATAACAGGTTATATAGATGGTGTTTGACAGTAGTTATATAGGATGGTGTGTATGCAGTAGTTAATAGGGCGTGCGTATGACAGTAGTTATATAGGATGGTGTGTGTATGGACAGTAGATTATATAGATGGTGTGTATAGAAGGTAACATTATTCATATGGTTGGTGTGTATAGACAGTAGTTATAGGATGGTGTGTATGACAGTAGTTTATAGGATGGTGTGTATAGACAGTATAGACAGTAGTTATATAGAATGGTGTGTATAGACAGTAGTTATATAGGATGGTGTGTTAGTAGTTCATATAGATGGTGTGTATAGAACCAGTATAGACAGTGGCGGTTATATGGGGAATGGTGTGTATTGTAGACGGTAGTTTATAGGATGGTGTGTATGGACAGTAATTATATAGGTGGTGTGTATAGACGGTAGTTTTATAGGATGGTGTGTATAGACAATGCATAGACAGTAGTTATATACGATGGCGTGTATAGACACGGTAGTTATAGGATGGTGTGTATGAACAGTAGTTATATAGGATGGTAGTGTACAGTAGTTATATGGATGGTGTGTATAGACAGTAATTATATAGAATTGGTGTGTAGAGACAGTAGTTATATAGGATGGTGCGTATGAACGGTATAGACAGTAGTTATATAGGATGGTGTGTATAGACTGGTAGTTTTATAGGATGGTGTGATGAACAGTAGTTATATAGGTTGGTGGTATAAGCAGTAGTTATATAGGATGTGGTGTGTAGTAGACATTAGTTATATAGGATGGTGTGTATGAACCCAGTAGTTATATAGGATGGTGTGTATAGACAGTAATTATATAGGATGGTGTGTAGAGACAGTAGTTATATTGGATGGTGTATATAGACGGTATACACAGTAGTTATATAGGATGGTGTGTATAGACAGTATGGGCTATGCAGTTATATAGGATGGTGTGTATAGACAGTATAGACAGTAGTTATATAGGATGGTGTTTATGAACGGTAGTTATATAGGATGGTGTGT
>NW_025547259.1:0-57143 GCF_905237065.1 Salmo salar
AGGTAGAATATTACGTGTTGCAGTCAGGTAGCATATTCGCTGTTGCAGTCAGGTAGCACGGTCCTGCTGCTGCAGTCAGGTAGGCGGTACTGCTGTTGCAGTCAGGTAGAATATTACTGCTGTTGCAGTCAGAATATTACGCTAAGCCAGTAGGTAGAATAAATTACGCTGTTGCAGTCAGGGTAGCATATTACCAAGCTGTTGCAGTAGGTAGAATAACTGCTGTTGGCAGTCAGGTATATTACTGCTGCTGCAGTAGGTAGCATGGCATCGCTGCAAACAGAAGAATATTACTGCTGCTGCAGTAGGTAGAATATTACCGCTGTTGCAGTCAGGCAGGATATTAACTGCAGTCAGGTAGAACATTACGCCGTTGCACTCAGTGAATATCAATGCTGTTGCAGTAGTAGAATATTAATGCTGTTGCAGTAGGTAGAACATATAACGCTGTTGCAGTAGGTAGCATAAAGTAATAGTACTGCTGCTCAGTCAGGTAGCAAGTACGGTGCAGTCAGGTAAATATTACTGTGCAGTAGGAGAATAGTACCTTGCAGTCAGGTAGAGTACCGCCGTTGCAGCTCAGGTGAGAATAGTACGCTGTTGCATCAGGTAGCATATTACCGCTGCTGCAGTAGGTAGCATAGCACCGCTGCTGCAGTCAGGTAGCATGGTACCGCTGCTGCAGTCAGGTAGCATGGTACGCTGTTGCAGCCAGGTAGAAAAGTGAGTCAAGAAACCCAGATAGAAACGTGAGAGGTAGCATGAGTGAGTAGGTAGGAATTACCGCTGCCGAAGTAATAGCGCTGCAGTAGGTAGATACCGCTGTTGCAGTCAGGTGAGAATAGTACCGCGCTGCAGTAGGTAGAATATTAGCGCAGTCAGGTAGAATAATGGCATCAGGTGGGGCACAGTACCGCTGCTGCAGTCAGGCAGAGAGTACCGCTGCTGCATCAGGTAGATAGACGCGCGCAGTCAGGTAGAATAGTACCGCGTTGCAGTCAGGTAATGGTAGCGTGCAGTAGTAGCATGGTACCGCGCTGCAGTCAGGTAGAATATTACGGCCCAGTCAGGTAGAATAGTACCGCGTTGCAGTCAGGTAGAATAGTTACCGCTGTGCAGTCAGGTAGAATATGTACGCTGTTGCAGTAGGAGAATATTACCGTGTTGAAGTCAGGTAGAATAGACCGTGCTGAGTCATAGAATGGACCGGTTGCAGAAAGGTAGAATATACGTGCAGTCAGGTAGAACATTACCGCTGCAGTCAGGTAGAATATCGCTGCCGCAGTAGAGAAATTACTGCAGTAGTAGAACATTACCGCTGCTGCAGTCAGGTAGAACATTACCGATGCTGCAGTCAGGTAGCATAGTAGCTGCTGCAGTCAGGAGCATGGTACCGCTGGCAGCAGGTAGCATGGTACCACTGTGCAGTCAGGAGCAGGTACCGCGTTGCAGTCAGGTAGAATGGTACCGCCGTTGCAGCTCAGGTAGCATGGCACCGCGTTGCAGTATAGCAAGACCGAGCGCGCAGTCAGGTAGAATATTACCGCTCTGCAGTAGGTAGAATATTACGGCTGCAGTCAGGTAGCATATACCGAGCTGCAGTCAGGTAGCATATTACGCTGCTGCAGTCAGGTAGCATGGTACCGCTGCCGCAGTCAGGTAGAATATTACTGTTGCAGTCAGGTAGAACATTACGCTGCTGCAGTCAGGTAGAATATTACGTGTGCAGTCAGGTAGAATATTACGCTGCTGCAGTCAGGTAGAATATTAGCGCTGCAGTCAGGTAGCAAATAGCTGCTGCAGTCAGGTAGCATGGTACCGCTGTGCAGTCAGGTAGCATGGTAGTGTTGCAGTCAGGTAGAATATTACGCTGCTGCAGTCAGGTAGAATATTACCGCTGCCGCAGTAGGTAGAACATTACCGTGTTGCAGTCAGGTAGAACATTACGCTGTTGCAGTCAGGTAGAATAAGCGCCATCAGGTAGAATAGACGCGTGCAGTCAGGTAGAACATTACGCTGCGCGAGTCAGGTAGCATAGTACGCTGCTGCAGTCAGGTAGCACCTGTACGCGCGCATCAGGTAGCAAGTACCGCTGTTGCAGTCAGGTAGCATAGTACCGCTGCGCAGTCAGGTAGCATGGCATTGCTGTTGCAGTCAGTAGAATATTACCCTCTGCAGTCAGGTAGAATATTAGCTGCCGCAGTCAGGTAGCGATATTACGTGCTGCAGTCAGGTAGAATATTACCGCTTGCAGTCAGGGCGGAACAGTAACGCGTTGCAGTCAGGGTGGCATAGTACCGCTGTTGCAGTCAGTAGAATATTACGGTTGCAGTCAGTAGAATATTACGCTGTTGCAGTCAGGTAGCATAATACCGGCTGCAGTAGGTAGCATGGTCCCGCTGTTGCAGTCAGGTAGCATGGTACCGCTGTTGCAGTGAGGTAGAATATTACGCTGTTGCAGTCAGGTAGAATATTACCGCTGTTGCAGTCAGGTAGAATATTACGGCTGCAGTCAGGTAGCATAATACGCTGTTGCAGTCAGGTAGAATATTACCGCTGCTGCAGTCAGGTAGCATATTACCGCTGCTGCAGTCAGGTAGAATAGTACCGCTGTTGCAGTCAGGAAGAATATTACGCTGTTGCAGTCAGGTAGAACATTACGCTGCTGCAGTCAGGTAGGATAATACGCTGCTGCATCAGGTAGAACATTACCGCTGCTGCAGTCAGGTAGAATATTACTGCTGCAGTCAGGTAGAATATTAACGCTGCTGCAGTCAGGCAGAACATTAACGCCGCTGCAGTCAGGTAGAAATTAACCTCTGCAGTCAGGTAGAATATTACGCTGCCGCAGTCAGGTAGCACGGTACCGCAGTTGCAGTCAGGTAGCATAGCACGCTGTGCAGTCAGGTAGCACAGTACCGCTGTTGCAGTCAGGTAGCACAGTACGTGCCGCAGTATAGCATAGTACGCGCCGCAGTCAGGTAGCATATTACCCGCAGCCAGGCAGCAAGACCGCGCGATCAGGTAGCAGGCACCGCTGCCGCAGTCAGGTAGCATGGCACCGTGCGCAGTCAGGTAGCATGGTACCGCTGTTGCAGTCAGGTAGGATGGTACCGCTGCCGCAGTCAGGTAGCAATGGTACCGCTGCTGCATAGGTAGCATGGTACCGCCGCTGCAGTCAGGTAGCATAGTACCGCCGCCGCAGCCAGGAAGCAAAGTACGTGTGCAGTCAGGTAGCATAGTACGCTGCGATCAGGTAGCATAGTACCGCTGTTGCATCAGGTAGAATAATCGCTCTGCAGTCAGGTAGAATATTACCGCCGTTGCAGTCAGGTAGAATATTACCGCTGTTGCAGTCGGTAGAATAATAACGCGCTGCATCCAGGTAGAAATAGTATTGCTGCTGCAGTCAGGAGCATAGTACCGCGCTGCAGTCAGGTAGCACAGTACGCTGTGCAGTCAGGTAGCAAGTACGATGCAGTAGGTAGCATAGTACCGCCGCTGCAGTCAGGGAGCATATTACTGCTGCAGTCAGGTAGAACATTACCGTGTGCAGTCAGGTAGAATATTACGCTGTGCAGTCAGGTAGAATATTACGCTGCCGCAGTCAGGTAGAACATTACCGCTGCCGCAGCTCAGGTAGCAATACCGCTGCTGCAGTCAGGTAGCATAGTACCGCTGCTGCAGACAGGTAGCATAGCACCGCTGTTGCAGTCAGGTAGCATAATACCGCTGCTGCAGTCAGGTAGAACATTACCGCTGCTGCAGTCAGGTAGAACATTACCGCTGCTGCAGCCAGGTAGCATGGTACCGCTGTTGCAGTCAGGTAGAATAACCGCGGTTGCAGTCAGGTAGAACATTACCGCTGCTGCAGTCAGGTAGCATAGTACCGCTCTGCAGTCAGGTAGCATGGCACCGCCGTTGCAGTCAGGTAGCACGGCACCGCTGTTGCAGTCAGGTAGAATATTACCGCTGCTGCAGTCAGGTAGAATAGTACGCTGCCGCAGTCAGGTAGCATAGTAGCTGTTGCAGTCAGGTAGAATATTACCGCTGCTGCAGTCAGGTAGAATATTACCGCTGCTGCAGCAGGTAGAAATTACCGCTGCTGCAGTCAGGTAGCATGGTACGCTGTTGCAGTCAGGTAGAATAGTACGCTGTTGCAGTCAGGTAGCATATTACCGCTGCTGCAGTCAGGTAGCATAATACCGCTGCTGCAGTCAGGTAGAATAACCGGCTGCAGTCAGGGGCAAGCACCGCTGCTCAGTCAGTAGAAAATACCGCTGTTGCAGTCAGGTAGCATATACCGCGCAGCAGGTAGCAGTCCCGCTGCTGCAGTCAGGTAGCATGGCACCGCTGTTGCAGTCAGGTAGAATATTACCGCTGCTGCAGTCAGGTAGAACATTACCGCTGCTGCACAGGTAGAATATTACCGCTGCTGCAGTCAGGTAGATATACCGCTGCTGCAGCCAGGTAGAACATTACCGCTGCTGAAGTCAGGTAGAATATTACCGCTGCTGCAGTCAGGTAGAATGGTACCGCGTGCAGAAAGGTAGAATATTACGCGCTGCAGTCAGGTAGAAATTACCGTGCTGCAGTCAGGTAGAATATTACCGCTGTTGCAGTCAGGTAGAACATTACCGCTGCTGCAGTCAGGTAGAACATTACGCTGCTGCAGTCAGGTAGAACATTACGCGCGCAGTCAGGTAGAATATTACGCTGCTGCAGTCAGGTAGCACCAGCACCGCCGCTGCAGTCAGGTGGCATAGCACCGCTGTTGCAGTCAGGTAGCAAACGCTGTTGCAGTCAGGTAGCATGGTACCGCTGTTGCAGTCAGGTAGCAAGGACCGCTGTTGCAGTCGGGTAGAATATTACCGCAGTGCAGTCAGGTAGAATATTACGCTGTTGCAGTCAGGTAGCATGGCACGCTGCTGCAGTCAGGTACCATGGTAACGGTGTTGCAGTCAGGTAGCATGGTACCGCTGTTGCAGTCAGGGGGCATAGCACCGCTGCTGCAGTCAGGTAGAATATTACCGCTGCTGCAATCAGGTAGCATATTACCGCTGCTGCAGTCAGGTAGCACGGTACCGCAGTCGCAGTCAGGTAGCATGGTACCACCGTTGCAGTCAGGTAGCACGGCACCGCTGTTGCAGTCAGGTAGCATGGTACCGCTGTTGCAGTCAGGTAGCATGGACGCGGCAGTCAGGTAGATTACCGCCGCTGCAGTCAGGTAGAATATTACCGCTGCTGCAGTCAGGTAGAACATTACCGCCGCTGCAGTCAGGTAGCATAATACCGCTGCCGCAGTCAGGTAGCAATTACCGTGCTGCAGTCAGGTAGATGGCACCGCTGCTGCAGTCAGGTAGAACATTACCGCTGCTGCAGTCAGGTAGAACATTACCGCTGCCGCAGTCAGGTAGAACATTACGCTGCTGCAGTCAGGTAGAATATTACCTGCTGCAGTCAGGTAGAACATTACCGCGGTTGCAGTCAGGCAGCATATTACCGCTGCCGCAGTCAGGTAAAGCATGGTACTGCTGCTGCAGTCAGGTAGCATGGTACCGCTGCTGCAGTCAGGTAGAACATTACGCGCTGCAGTCAGGTAGAGTATTACCGCTGCTGCAGTCAGGTAGAATATTACCGCTGCTGCAGTCAGGTAGAATATTACCGCCGCTGCAGTCAGGTAGAATATTACGCTGCTGCAGTCAGGTAGAATAGTACCGCTTGCAGTCAGGTAGAATAGCACCGCTGCTGCAGTCAGGCAGAATATTACCGGCTGCGTCAGGTAGCATGGTACCGCTTTTGCAGTCAGGTAGCATGGTACCGCTGCTGCAGTCAGGTAGAACATTACCGCTGTTGCAGCTCAGGTAGAATATTACCGCTGTTGCAGTCAGGTAGCATGGTACCGCTGTTGCAGTCAGGTACCACGGTAATGCTGTTGCAGTCAGGTAGCACGGCACCGCTGTTGCAGTCAGGGGATAGTACCGCTGTTGCAGTCAGGTAGAACATTACCGCTGCTGCAGTCAGGTAGCACATTACCGCTGTGCAGTCAGGTAGCATGGTACCGCTGTTGCAGTCAGGTAGCATGGCACCACCGTTGCAGTCAGGTAGCATGGTACCGCTGTTGCAGTCAGGTAGCATGGTACCGCTGCTGCAGTCAGGTAGCATGGTACCGCTGTTGCAGTCAGGTAGAATATTACGCGTTGCAGTCAGGTAGAACATTACCGTGTGAGTCAGGTAGAATATTACCGCGCTGCAGTCAGGTAGCATATTACCGCTGCTGCAGTCAGGTAGCATATTACCGCTGCTGCAGTCAGGTAGCATGGCACCGCTGCTGCAGTCAGGTAGAATATTACCGCTGCTGCAGTCAGGTAGAACATTACCGCTGCTGCAGTCAGGTAGAATATTACCGCTGCCGCAGTCAGGTAGAACATTACCGCTGCCGCAGTCAGGTAGAATATTACCGCTGCTGCAGTCAGGTAGCATATTACCGCTGTTGCAGTCAGGTAGCATGGTACCGCGGCTGCAGTCAGGTAGCATGGTACCGCTGTTGCAGTCAGGTAGAATATTACCGCTGCTGCAGTCAGGTAGAATATTACCGCTGCTGCAGTCAGGTAGAATATTACCGCTGCTGCAGTCAGGTAGAATATTACCGCTGCTGCAGTCAGGTAGAATAGTACCGCTGCTGCAGTCAGGTTGAATAGTACCGCTGCTGCAGCCAGGTAGAACATTACCGCTGCTGCAGTCAGGTAGCACAGTACCGCTGCTGCAGTCAGGTAGCACGTACGCCGTTGCAGTCAGGTAGCATAGTACCGCTGCTGCAGTCAGGTAGCATAGTACGCTGTGCAGTCAGGTAGATAGCGTTGCAGTCAGGTAGAATATACCGCGCGCAGTCAGGTAGAACATTACCGCTGCGCAGCAGGTAGAATATTACCGCTGTTGCAGTCAGGTAGCACAGTAACGCTGTTGTAGTCAGGTGGATAGTACGCTGTTGCAGTCAGTAGAATATTACCGCCGCTGCAGTCAGGTAGAATATTACCGCTGCTGCAGTCAGGTAGCATATTATCGCTGCTGCAGTCAGGTAGCACGGTCCCGCTGTTGCAGTCAGGTAGCATGGTACCGCTGTTGCAGTCAGGTAGAATATTACCGCTGTTGCAGTCAGGTAGAATATTACCGCTGCTGCAGTCAGGTAGAACATTACCGCTGCTGCAGTCAGGTAGCATATTACCGCTGTTGCAGTCAGGTAGAATATTACGCGCTGCAGTCAGGTAGCATATTACCGCTGTTGCAGTCAGGTAGCACGGTACCGCTGCTGCAGTCAGGAAGAACATTACCGCTGCCGCAGTCAGGTAGACAAACGCTGCTGCAGTCAGGTAGAACATTAACGCCGTTGCAGTCAGGTAGAACATTAACGCTGTTGCAGTCAGGTAGAATATTACCGCTGTTGCAGTCAGGTAGAATGGTACCGCTGTGCAGTCAGGTAGCATAGCACCGCTGTTGCAGTCAGGTAGCATAGTACCGCTGTTGCAGTCAGGTAGCATAGTACCGCTGTTGCAGTCAGGTAGCATAGTACCGCTGCTGCAGTCAGGTAGCACATTACCGCTGCTGCAGTCAGGTAGCATAGTACCGCTGCTGCAGTCAGGTAGCATGGTACCGCTGCTGCAGTCAGGTAGCATGGTACCGCTGCTGCAGTCAGGTAGCATGGCACCGCTGCTGCAGTCAGGTAGCACAGTACCGCTGTTGCAGTCAGGTAGCATGGACCGCTGCTGCAGTCAGGTAGCATGGCACCGCTGTTGCAGTCAGGTAGCATAGTACCGCTGTTGCAGTCAGGTAGCATAGTACCGCGCTGCAGTCAGGTAGCATAGTACCGCTGTGGCAGTCAGGTAGCATAGTACCGCTGCTGCAGTCAGGTAGAACATTACCGCTGCTGCAGTCAGGTAGAACATTACCGCTGCTGCAGTCAGGTAGAACATTACCGCTGTTGCAGTCAGGTAGAATATTAACGCCGCTGCATCCAGGTAGAATAGCATTGCTGCTGCAGTCAGGTAGCATATTACCGCTGCTGCAGTCAGGTAGCACAGCACCGCTGTTGCAGTCAGGTAGCACAGTACCGCAGCCGCAGTCAGGTAGCATAGCACCGCTGCTGCAGTCAGGTAGCATATTACCGCTGCGCAGTCAGGTAGAACATTACCGCTGCTGCAGCCAGGTAGAATATTACCGCTGCCGCAGTCAGGTAGAACATTACCGCTGCTGCAGTCAGGTAGAATATTACCGCTGTTGCAGTCAGGTAGCATAGTACCGCTGCTGCAGTCAGGTAGCACAGCACCGCGCCGCAGCACAGGTGGCATAGCACCGCTGCCGCAGCCAGGTAGCATATTACCGCTGTCGCAGTCGGTAGCATATTACCGCTGCCGCAGTCAGGTAGAACAGTACCGCTGCGGCAGTCAGGTAGCATGGTACCGCTGCTGCAGTCAGGTAGAATATTACCGCTGCCGCAGTCAGGTAGAATATTACCGCTGCTGCAGTCAGGTAGCATATTACCGCTGCTGCAGTCAGGTGGCATATTACGCCGCTGCAGTCAGGTAGAATATATCCGCTGCCGCAGCCAGGTAGAATATTACCGCTGCTGCAGTCAGGTAGCATGGTACCGCTGTTGCAGTCAGGTAGCACGGCACCGCTGCTGCAGTCAGGTAGAACATTACCGCTGTTGCAGTCAGGTAGAACATTACCGCTGCTGCAGTCAGGTAGAATATTACCGCTGCCGCAGTCAGGTAGCATGGTACCGCTGTTGCAGTCAGGTAGAATATTACCGCTGCTGCAGTCAGGTAGAATATTACCGCTGCTGCAGTCAGGTAGAACATTACCGCTGCTGCAGTCAGGTAGAATATTACCGCTGCTGCAGTCAGGTAGAATATAACGCCGCTGCATTCAGGTAGAATAGCATTGCTGCTGCAGTCAGGTAGCATAATACCGCTGCTGCAGTCAGGTAGCATAGCACCGCTGCTGCAGTCAGGTAGCATAGCACCGCAGCTGCAGTCAGGTAGCATAGTACCGCCGCCGCAGTCAGGTAGCATAATACCGCTGCTGCAGTCAGGTAGAATATTACCGCTGCCGCAGTCAGGTAGAATATTACCGCCGCCGCAGTCAGGTAGAATATTACCGCTGCTGCAGTCAGGTAGAACATTACCGCTGCCGCAGTCAGGTAGCATATTACCGCGCTGCAGTCAGGTAGCATATTACCGCTGCTGCAGTCAGGTAGCACATACCGCTGCTGCAGTCAGGTGGCATAGTACCGCTGCTGCAGTCAGGTGGCAAAAGTACCGCTGTTGCAGTCAGGTAGAATATTACCGCTGTTGCAGTCAGGTAGCCATACCGCTGCTGCAGTCAGGTAGCATGGTACCGCTGTTGCAGTCAGGTAGCACGGTACCGCTGTTGCAGTCAGGTAGAACATTACCGCTGCTGCAGTCAGGTAGAATATTACCGCTGTTGCAGTCAGGTAGAATATTACCGCTGTTGCAGTCAGGTAGCATATTACCGCTGCTGCAGTCAGGCAGAATATTACCGCTGTTGAAGTCAGGTAGAATATTACCGCCGCTGCAGTCAGGTAGAATGGTACCGCTGTTGCAGAAAGGTAGAATATTACCGCTGCTGCAGTCAGGTAGAACATTACCGCTGCTGCAGTCAGGTAGAATATTACCGCTGCTGCAGTCAGGTAGAACATTACCGCTGCTGCAGTCAGGTAGAATATTACCGCTGCTGCAGTCAGGTAGAATATTACGCTGCTGCAGTCAGGTGGCATAGTACCGCTGTTGCAGTCAGGTGGCACATTACCGCTGCTGCAGTCAGGTAGCATAGCACCGCTGCTGCAGTCAGGTGGCATAGTACCGCTGCTGCAGTCAGGTAGCATATTACCGCTTTTGCCGTCAGGTAGCATGGTACCGCTGGCAGTCAGGTAGCATGGTACCGCTGTTGCAGTCAGGTAGAATATTACGCCGCTGCAGTCAGGTAGAATATTACCGCTGTTGCAGTCAGGTAGCATGGTACCGCTGTTGCAGTCAGGCACCATGGTAACGCTGTTGCAGTCAGGTAGCATGGTACCGCTGTTGCAGTCAGGTGGCATAGTACCGCCGTTGCAGTCAGGTAGAATATTACCGCTGTTGCAGTCAGGTAGCATATTACCGCTGTTGCAGTCAGGTAGCATGGTACCGCTGCCGCAGTCAGGTAGCATGGTACCACCGTTGCAGTCAGGTAGCATGGCACCGCTGTTGCAGTCAGGTAGCATGGTACCGCTGTTGCAGTCAGGTAGCACGGTAACGCCGCTGCAGTCAGGTAGCACGGTACCGCCGCTGCAGTCAGGTAGCATAATACGCTGTTGCAGTCAGGTAGAATATTACCGCTGCTGCAGTCAGGTAGAACATTACCGCTGCTGCAGTCAGGTAGCATATTACCGCTGCTGCAGTCAGGTAGCAATTACCGCTGCTGCAGTCAGGTAGCACGGTACCGCTGCTGCAATCAGGTAGAACATTACCGCTGCTGCAGTCAGGTAGAATATTACCGCTGTTGCAGTCAGGTAGAACATTACCGCTGCTGCAGTCAGGTAGAACATTACGCTGCTTGCAGTCAGGTAGAATATTACCGCTGCCGCAGTCAGGTAGAATATTACCGCTGCTGCAGTCAGGTAGCATGGTACCGCTGCTGCAGTCAGGTAGCATGGTACCGCTGCTGCAGTCAGGTAGAATATTACCGCCGCTGCATCAGGTAGAATATTACCGCTGCTGCAGTCAGGTAGAACAACCGCTGCTGCAGTCAGGTAGAATATTACCGCTGCTGCAGTCAGGTAGAATATTACCGCTGCTGCAGTCAGGTAGAATAGCACCGCCGCCGCAGTCAGGTAGAATAGCACCGCTGCTGCAGTCAGGTAGAATATTACCGCTGTTGCAGTCAGGTAGCATAGCACCGCTGTTGCAGTCAGGTAGCATTGTACCGCTGTTGCAGTCAGGTAGCATAGTACCGCTGCTGCAGTCAGGTAGCATAGTACCGCGCCGCAGCCAGGTAGCATGGCATTGCTGCTGCAGTCAGGTAGAATATTACCGCCGCTGCAGTCAGGTAGAATATTACCGCGCTGCAGTCAGGTAGCACATTACCGCTGCTGCAGTCAGGTAGAACATTACCGCTGCTGCAGTCAGGTGGCATAGTAACGCCGTTGCAGTCAGGTGGCATAGTACCGCCGTTGCAGTCATGTAGAATATTACCGCTGTTGCAGTCAGGTAGAATATTATCGCTGCTGCAGTCAGGTAGCATATTACCGCTGCTGCAGTCAGGTAGCATGGTCCCGCTGTGCAGTCAGGTAGCATGGTACCGCTGTTGCAGTCAGGTAGAACATTACCGCTGTTGCAGTCAGGTAGAATATTACCGCTGTTGCAGTCAGGTAGAACATTACCGCTGCTGCAGTCAGGTAGCATATTACCGCTGCTGCAGTCAGGTAGAATATTACCGCTGCCGCAGTCAGGTAGCATATTACCGCTGCCGCAGTCAGGTAGCATGGTACCGCTGTTGCAGTCAGGAAGAATATTACCGCTGCTGCAGTCAGGTAGAACATTACCGCTGCTGCAGTCAGGTAGGATATTACCGCTGCTGCAGTCAGGTAGAATATTACCGCTGTTGCAGTCAGGTAGAATATTACCGCTGCTGCAGTCAGGTAGAATATTAACGCCGCCGCAGTCAGGCAGAACATTAATGCTGCTGCAGTCAGGTAGAATATTAACGCTGTTGCAGTCAGGTAGAATATTACCGCTGCCGCAGTCAGGTAGCATGGCACCGCTGTTGCAGTCAGGTAGCATAGTACCGCTGCTGCAGTCAGGTAGCATAGTACCGCTGTTGCAGTCAGGTAGCATAGTACCGCGTGCAGTCAGGTAGCATAGCACAGCCGCTGCAGTCAGGTAGCACATTACCGCTGCTGCAGTCAGGTAGCACAGCACCGCTGCTGCAGTCAGGTAGCATGGCACCGCGTTGCAGTCAGGTAGCATGGTACCGCTGCTGCAGTCAGGTAGCATGGTACCGCTGTTGCAGTCAGGTAGGATGGTACCGCCGCTGCAGTCAGGTAGCATGGTACCGCTGCTGCAGTCAGGTAGCACGGTACCGCTGTTGCAGTCAGGTAGCACAGCACCGCTGCTGCAGTCAGGTAGCATAGCACCGCTGCTGCAGTCAGGTAGCATAGTACCGCTGTTGCAGCCAGGTAGCACAGCACCGCCGCTGCAGTCAGGTAGAACATTACCGCTGCCGCAGTCAGGTAGAATATTACCGCTGCTGCAGTCAGGTAGAACATTACCGCTGTTGCAGTCAGGTAGAACATTACCGCCGCTGCAGTCAGGCAGAACATTACGCCGTCGCAGTCAGGTAGCATGGCACCGCTGCTGCAGTCAGGTAGCATAGCACCGCTGCTGCAGTCAGGTAGCATAGTACCGCTGCTGCAGTCAGGTAGCATAGTACCGCCGCTGCAGTCAGGTAGCATAGCACCGCCGCTGCAGTCAGGTAGCATAGTACCGCTGCTGCAGTCAGGTAGCATAGCACCGCTGCTGCAGTCAGGTAGCATGGTACCGCTGCTGCAGTCAGGTAGCATGGTACCGCTGCTGCAGTCAGGTAGCACGGTACCGCTGCTGCAGTCAGGTAGGATGGTACCGCTGTTGCAGTCAGGTAGCATGGCACCGCTGCTGCAGTCAGGTAGCATGGCACCGCTGTTGCAGTCAGGTAGCATAGTACCGCTGCCGCAGTCAGGTAGCATAGCACCGCCGTTGCAGTCAGGTAGCATAGTACCGCTGCCGCAGTCAGGTAGCATAGTACCGCTGCTGCAGTCAGGTAGAACATTACCGCTGCCGCAGTCAGGTAGAACATTACCGCTGCCGCAGTCAGGTAGAACATTACCGCCGTGCAGTCAGGTAGAACATTAACGCCGTTGCATTCAGGTAGAATAGCATTGCTGTTGCAGTCAGGTAGCACATTACCGCTGCCGCAGTCAGGTAGCATAGTACCGCTGCCGCAGTCAGGTAGCATAGCACCGCAGCTGCAGTCAGGTAGCATAGTACCGCTGCTGCAGTCAGGTAGCATATTACCGCTGCTGCAGTCAGGTAGAACATACCGCTGTTGCAGTCAGGTAGAACATTACCGCCGCTGCAGTCAGGTAGAACATTACGCTGTTGCAGTCAGGTAGCATGGTACGCTGTTGCAGTCAGGTAGAACAGGTACCGCTGCTGCAGTCAGGTAGAACATTACCGCTGCTGCAGTCAGGTAGAATATTACCGCTGCTGCAGTCAGGTAGAATATTACCGCTGCTGCAGTCAGGTAGAATATTAACGCTGCAGCAGTCAGGTAGAATAGCATCGCTGCCGCAGTCAGGTAGAATATTACCGCTGCTGCAGTCAGGTAGCATAGTACCGCTGCTGCAGTCAGGTAGATAGCACCGCAGCTGCAGTCAGGTAGCATAGCACCGCTGCCGCAGTCAGGTAGCATATTACCGCTGCTGCAGTCAGGTAGAACATTACCGCTGCTGCAGTCAGGTAGAACATTACCGCTGCCGCAGTCAGGTAGAACATTACCGTGCCGCAGTCAGGTAGAATATTACCGCTGCTGCAGTCAGGTAGCACATTACCGCTGCTGCAGTCAGGTAGCATATTACCGCTGCTGCAGTCAGGTAGCATATTACCGCTGCTGCAGTCAGGTGGCATAGTACCGCTGTTGCAGTCAGGTGGCAAAAGTACCGCTGTTGCAGTAAGGTAGAACATTACCGCTGCCGCAGTCAGGTAGCATATTACCGCTGTTGCAGTCAGGTAGCATGGTACCGCTGTTGCAGTCAGGTAGCATGGTACCGCTGTTGCAGTCAGGTAGAATATTACCGCTGTTGCAGTCAGGTAGAATATTACCGCTGTTGCAGTCAGGTAGAATATTACCGCTGTTGCAGTCAGGTAGCATATTACCGCTGTTGCAGTCAGGTAGAATATTACCGCTGTGAAGTCAGGTAGAATATTACCGCTGTTGCAGTCAGGTAGAATGGCACCGCTGTTGCAGAAAGGTAGAATATTACCGCTGTTGCAGTCAGGTAGAATATTACCGCTGCTGCAGTCAGGTAGAACATTACCGCTGTTGCAGTCAGGTAGAATATTACCGCTGCTGCAGTCAGGTAGAATATTACCGCTGCCGCAGTCAGGTAGAATATTACCGCGTGCATCAGGGGCAAGACATACCGCTGCTGCAGTCAGGTAGCACAGACCGCTGTCGCAGTCAGGTAGCATAGTACGCTGCCGCAGCAGGAGCATAGCACCGCCGTTGCAGCCAGGTAGCACATTACCGCTGTGCAGTCAGGTAGAATGGCACCGCGCAGTCAGGTAGCACGGCACCGCTGTTGCAGTCAGGTAGAATATTACGCCGTTGCAGTCAGGTAGAACAGTACCGCTGCCGCAGTCAGGTAGAATGGTACCGCTGCTGCAGTCAGGTACCATGGTAACGCTGCTGCAGTCAGGTAGCATGGCACCGCTGCTGCAGTCAGGTGGCACAGTACCGCTGCTGCAGTCAGGTAGAACATTACCGCTGCTGCAGTCAGGTAGCATATTACCGCGGTTGCAGTCAGGTAGCATGGTACCGCTGTTGCAGTCAGGTAGCATGGTACCACCGTTGCAGTCAGGTAGCATGGTACCGCTGCTGCAGTCAGGTAGCATGGTACCGCTGCTGCAGTCGAGGTAGCATGGTAACGCTGTTGCAGTCAGGTAGCATGGTACCGCTGTTGCAGTCAGGTAGCACATTACCGCTGTTGCAGTCAGGTAGAATATTACCGCGCCGCAGTCAGGTAGAACATTACCGCTGCTGCAGTCAGGTAGCACATTACCGCTGTGCAGTCAGGTAGCATAGTACCGCTGCTGCAGTCAGGTAGCACGGTACGCTGTTGCAATCAGGTAGAATATTACCGCTGCTGCAGTCAGGTAGAACATTACGCTGCTGCAGTCAGGTAGAATATTACCGCGCTGCAGTCAGGTAGAATATTACCGCTGCTGCAGTCAGGTAGAATATTACCGCTGCTGCAGTCAGGTAGCACATCACCGCTGCTGCAGTCAGGTAGCATGGTACCGCTGTTGCAGTCAGGTAGCATGGTACCGCTGTTGCAGTCAGGTAGAACATTACCGCTGTTGCAGTCAGGTAGAATATTACCGCTGCTGCAGTCAGGTAGAATATTACCGCCGCTGCAGTCAGGTAGAACATTACCGCTGCCGCAGTCAGGTAGAATATTACCGCTGCCGCAGTCAGGTAGAACAGTACCGCTGTTGCAGTCAGGTAGAATAGTACCGCTGTTGCAGTCAGGTAGAATATTACCGCTGCTGCAGTCAGGTAGCATAGTACCGCTGTTGCAGTCAGGTAGCATGGTACCGCTGCTGCAGTCAGGTAGCATAGTACCGTGTTGCAGTCAGGTAGAATAGTACCGCTGCTGCAGTCAGGTAGCATGGCATTGCTGTTGCAGTCAGGTAGAACATTACGCTGCTGCAGTCAGGCAGAATATTACCGCTGCTGCAGCCAGGTAGAACATTACCGCTGCTGCAGTCAGGCAAATACCGCGGCTGCAGTCAGGTAGAATATTACCGCGTTGCAGCCAGGTGGCATAGTAACGCTGCTGCAGTCAGGTGGCATAGTACCGCTGTTGCAGTCAGGGAGAACATTAGTTGCAGTCAGGTAGAATATTACCGCTGTTGCAGTCAGGTAGCATATTACCGCTGCCGCAGTCAGGTAGCATGGTCCCGCTGCTGCAGTCAGGTAGAATGGTACCGCTGTTGCAGTCAGGTAGAATATTACCGCTGTTGCAGTCAGGTAGAATATTACCGCTGCTGCAGTCAGGTAGAATATTACGCTGCTGCAGTCAGGTAGCACATTACCGCTGCTGCAGTCAGGTAGAACATTACCGCTGCTGCAGTCAGGGTAGAACATTACCGCTGTTGCAGTCAGGTAGCATGGTACCGCTGCTGCAGTCAGGAAGAACATTACCGCTGCTGCAGTCAGGTAGAATATTACCGCTGCTGCAGTCAGGTAGGATAGTACCGCTGTTGCAGTCAGGTAGAACAGTACCGCTGCTGCAGTCAGGTAGAATAGCACCGCGCCGCATCAGGTAGAATATTAACGCTTGCAGTCAGGTAGAATAGTAACGCTGCTGCAGTCAGGTAGAATATTAACGCCGCTGCAGTCAGGTAGAACATTACCGCCGCCGCAGTCAGGTAGCATGGTACCGCTGTTGCAGTCAGGTAGCACAGACCGCTGTTGCAGTCAGGTAGCATAGTACCGCTGTTGCAGTCAGGTAGCATAGTACCGCTGTTGCAGTCAGGTAGCATAGTACCGTGCTGCAGTCAGGTAGCATAGTACCGCTGCTGCAGTAGGTAGCACAGTACCGCTGCGCAGTCAGGTAGATGGCACCGCGCTGCAGTCAGGTAGAATGGTACGCTGTGCAGTCAGGTAGCATGGTACCGCTGTTGCAGTCAGGTAGATGGTACCGCTGTTGCAGTCAGGTAGAATATAGCTGTGCAGTCAGGTAGAAAACAGTACCGCTGTTGCAGTCAGGGTAGCATAGTACCGCTGCTGCAGTCAGGTAGCATGGTACGCTGCTGCAGTCAGGTAGCATAGTACGCCGTTGCAGTCAGGTAGCATAGTACCGCTGTTGCAGTCAGGTAGCATGGTACCGCTGCTGCAGTCAGGTAGCATGGTACCGCTGTGCAGTCAGGTAGAATAGTACCGCGCTGCAGTCAGGTAGAACAGTACCGCTGCTGCAGTCAGGTAGAATGGCACCGCCGTTGCAGTCAGGTAGCATAGTACCGCTGCTGCAGTCAGGTAGCATAGTACAGCCGCCGCAGTCAGGTAGCATAGCACCGCTGCTGCAGTCAGGTAGAACATACCGCTGCTGCAGTCAGGTAGAATAGCACCGCCGTTGCAGTCAGGTAGAACATTACCGCTGTCGCAGTCAGGTAGAATATTACCGCTGTTGCAGTCAGGTAGAATATTACCGCTGTTGCAGTCAGGTAGCACAGTACCGCTGCCGCAGTCAGGTAGCACAGTACCGCTGCTGCAGTCAGGTAGAATAGCACCGCTGCGGCAGTCAGGTAGAACAGTACCGCTGCTGCAGTCAGGTAGCATAGTACCGCTGTTGCAGTCAGGTAGAATAGTACCGCTGCTGCAGTCAGTAGAATAGTACCGCAGCTGCAGTCAGGTAGCACAGTACGCTGCTGCAGTCAGGTAGAATATTACCGCTGCTGCAGTCAGGTAGAATATTACCGCCGCTGCAGTCAGGTAGCATGGACGCTGCTGCAGTCAGGTAGCATGGTACCGCTGCTGCAGTCAGGTAGAATGGCACCGCCGCTGCAGTCAGGTAGCATGGTACCGCTGTTGCAGTCAGGTAGAAATACCGCGGCTGCAGTCAGGTAGAAATGGACCGCTGCTGCAGTCAGGTAGACATAGTACCGCTGCTGCAGTCAGGTAGCAAGTACCGCGTTGCAGTCAGGTAGAATAGCACGCGCTGCAGTAGGTAGCATGGTACGCTGCTGCAGTCAGGTAGAATGGTACCGCTGCTGCAGTCAGGTAGAACATTACCGCAGCTGCAGTCAGGTAGAATAGTACCGTTGTTGCAGTCAGGTAGAATATTACCGCTGCTGCAGTCAGGTAGAATATTACCGCTGCTGCAGTCAGGTAGAACAATACCGCTGCCGCAGTCAGGTAGCATGAGTACCGCGCTGCAGTCAGGTAGCATGGTACCGCTGCTGCAGTCAGGTAGAATATTACCGCTGCTGCAGTCAGGTAGAACATTACCGCTGTTGAAGTCAGGTAGCATATTACCGCTGCTGCAGTCAGGTAGAATATTACCGCTGCTGCAGTCAGGTAGCATATTACCGCTGTTGCAGTCAGGTAGCAAGCACCGCTGCTGCAGTCAGGTAGCATGGTACCGCCGCTGCAGTCAGGTAGAATATTACCGCTGCCGCAGTCAGGTAGAATATTACCGCCGCTGCAGTCAGGTAGAATATTACCGCTGTTGCAGTCAGGTAGAATATTACCGCTGCGCAGTCAGGTAGCATAGTACCGCTGTTGCAGTCAGGTGGCAAAGTACCGCTGTTGCAGTCAGGTAGAATAGTACCGCTGCTGCAGTCAGGTAGAACAGAACCGCGCTGCAGTCAGGTAGCATGGTACCGCTGCTGCAGTCAGGTAGCATGGTACCGCTGTTGCAGTCAGGTAGAATATTACCGCTGCTGCAGTAGGCAGAATATTACCGCTGCTGCAGTCAGGTAGAATATTACCGCTGCTGCAGTCAGGTAGAATATTACCGCTGCCGCAGTCAGGTAGAATGGTACCGCGCTGCAGAAAGGTAGAATATTACCGCTGCTGCAGTCAGGTAGAACATTACCGCGCTGCAGTCAGGTAGAACATTACCGCTGCTGCAGTCAGGTAGAACATTACCGCTGCTGCAGTCAGGTAGAACATTACCGCTGCTGCAGTCAGGTAGAACATTCCGCTGTTGCAGCCAGGTGGCAAAGCACCGCTGTTGCAGTCAGGTAGAATATTACCGCTGCTGCAGCCAGGTAGCATAGCACCGCTGTTGCAGTCAGGTGGCATAGTACCGCTGCTGCAGTCAGGTAGAATATTACCGCTGCTGCAGTCAGGTAGCATGGTACCGCTGTTGCAGTCAGGTAGAATGGTACCGCTGCTGCAGTCAGGTAGAACATTACCGCTGCTGCAGTCAGGAGAATATTACCGCTGTTGCAGTCAGGTAGAAACCGCTGCTGCAGTCAGGACCATGGTAACGCTGTTGCAGTCAGGTAGCATGGTACCGCTGTTGCAGCCAGGTGGAATATACCGCTCTGCAGTCAGGTAGAATATTACCGCTGCTGCAGTCAGGTAGCATATTACCGCTGCCGCAGTCAGGTAGCATGGTACCGGTGTTGCAGTCAGGTAGCAGGTACCACGTTGCAGTCAGGTAGAATGGTACCGCTGTTGCAGTCAGGTAGCATGGTACCGCTGTTGCAGTCAGGTAGCACGGTACCGCTGTTGCAGTCAGGTAGCACATTACCGCCGTTGCAGTAGGTAGAATATTACCGCTGTTGCAGTCAGGTAGAATATTACCGCTGCTGCAGTCAGGTAGCATATTACCGCTGCTGCAGTCAGGTAGCATAATACGCTGCTGCAGTCAGGTAGCATGGTACCGCTGTTGCAGTCAGGTAGAATAGTACCGCTGCTGCAGTCAGGTAGAATATTACCGCTGCCGCAGTCAGGTAGAATATTACCGCAGCTGCAGTCAGGTAGAATATTACCGCTGCTGCAGTCAGGTAGAACATTACCGCCGCTGCAGTCAGGTAGCATATTACCGCTGTTGCAGTCAGGTAGAATGGTACGCTGTTGCAGTCAGGTAGCATGGTACCGCTGTTGCAGTCAGGTAGAACATTACCGCTGTTGCAGTCAGGTAGAATATTACCGCTGCTGCAGTCAGGTAGAACATTACCGCTGTTGCAGTCAGGTAGAATATTACGCTGCTGCAGTCAGGTAGAACATTACCGCTGCTGCAGTCAGGTAGAATAGTACCGCTGCTGCAGTCAGGTAGAATAGCACCGCTGCCGCAGTCAGGTAGAACATTACCGCTGTCGCAGTCAGGTAGAATAGCACCGCTGCCGCAGTCAGGCAGCACAGTACCGCCGTTGCAGTCAGGTAGCATAGTACCGCTGCTGCAGTCAGGTAGCATAGCACCGCTGCCGCAGTCAGGTAGCATGGCATGCCGCCGCAGTCAGGTAGAACATTACCGCTGCTGCAGTCAGGTAGCATAGCACGCTGCTGCAGTCAGGTAGCATAGTACCGCCGCTGCAGTCAGGTAGAATATTACCGCTGCCGCAGTCAGGTAGAATATTACCGCTGCTGCAGTCAGGTGGCATAGTACCGCGTTGCAGTCAGGTGGCAAAAGTACCGCCGTTGCAGTCAGGTAGAATATACCGCTGCTGCAGTCAGGTAGAACATTACCACTGCTGCAGTCAGGTAGCATGGTACCGCTGCTGCAGTCAGGTAGCATGGTACTGCTGTTGCAGTCAGGTAGAACATTACCGCTGCTGCAGTCAGGTAGAATAGTACCGCTGTTGCAGTCAGGTAGAATATTACCGCGCTGCAGTCAGGTAGCATAGTACCGCTGCTGCAGTCAGGTAGAATATTACCGCTGCTGAAGTCAGGTAGAATATTACCGCTGCTGCAGTCAGGTAGAACGGCACCGCTGCCGCAGAAAGGTAGAACATTACCGCTGCCGCAGTCAGGTAGAACATTACCGCTGCTGCAGTCAGGTAGAACATTACCGCTGCTGCAGTCAGGTAGAATATTACCGCTGTTGCAGTCAGGTAGAATATTACCGCTGCCGCAGTCAGGTAGAACATTACCGCTGCTGCAGTCAGGTAGAACATTACCGCGTGCAGTCAGGTAGAATAGTACCGCTGCTGCAGTCAGGTAGCATATTACCGCTGCCGCAGTCAGGTAGCACAGTACCGCTGTTGCAGTCAGGTGGCACAGTACCGCTGCTGCAGTCAGGTAGCATAGTACCGCTGTTGCAGTCAGGTAGCATAGTACCGCTGTTGCAGTCAGGCAGCACAGCACCGCTGCTGCAGTCAGGTAGCATGGTACCGCTGTTGCAGTCAGGTAGCATGGTACCGCTGTTGCAGTCAGGTAGAATATTACCGCTGTTGCAGTCAGGTAGTATATTACCGCTGCTGCAGTCAGGTAGCATGGTACCGCTGTTGCAGTCAGGTACCTGGTACCGCTGTTGCAGTCAGGTAGCATGGTACCGCTGCTGCAGTCAGGTGGCATAGTACCGCTGTTGCAGTCAGGTAGAATATTACCGCTGCTGCAGTCAGGTAGCACAGTACCGCTGCTGCAGTCAGGTACGCATGGTACCGCGTTGCAGTCAGGTAGAATGGTACTGCTGTTGCAGTCAGGTAGAATGGAACCGCTGCTGCAGTCAGGGTAGCATGGTACCGCTGTTGCAGTCAGGTAGCATAGTACCGCTGCTGCAGTCAGGTAGAATATTACCGCTGTTGCTGTCAGGTAGCATGGTACCGCTGTTGCAGTCAGGTAGCATGGTACCGCTGCTGCAGTCAGGTAGAATATTACCGCTGCTGCAGTCAGGTAGAATATTACCGCTGTTGCAGTCAGGTAGCATGGTACCGCTGTTGCAGTCAGGTACCATGGTAACGCTGTTGCAGTCAGGTAGCATGGCACCGCTGTTGCAGTCAGGTGGCATAGTACCGCTGTTGCAGTCAGGTAGAACATTACCGCTGCTGCAGTCAGGTAGAATATTACCGCTGCTGCAGTCAGGTAGCAGGCACCGCTGCTGCAGTCAGGTAGCATGGCACCACCGCTGCAGTCAGGTAGCATGGTACCGCTGTTGCAGTCAGGTAGCATGGTACCGCTGTTGCAGTCAGGTAGCATGGTACCGCTGTTGCAGTCAGGTAGCATATTACCGCTGTTGCAGTCAGGTAGAACATTACCGCTGTTGCAGTCAGGGTAGAATATTACCGCTGCTGCAGTCAGGTAGCATATTACCGCTGTTGCAGTCAGGTAGCATATTACCGCTGCCGCAGTCAGGTAGCATGGTACCGCTGTTGCAGTCAGGTAGAATATTACCGCTGCTGCAGTCAGGTAGAATATTACCGCTGCCGCAGTCAGGTAGAATATTACCGCTGCTGCAGTCAGGTAGAACATTACCGCTGCCGCAGTCAGGTAGAATATTACCGCTGCTGCAGTCAGGTAGCATATTACCGCCGCTGCAGTCAGGTAGCACGGTACCGCTGTTGCAGTCAGGTAGCATGGTACCGCTGCCGCAGTCAGGTAGAACATTACCGCTGCCGCAGCCAGGTAGAACATTACCGCTGCTGCAGTCAGGTAGAACAGTACCGCTGTTGCAGTCAGGTAGAACATTACCGCTGCTGCAGTCAGGTAGAACATACCGCCGCTGCAGTCAGGTAGAACAGTACCGCTGCTGCAGTCAGGTAGAATAGTACCGCAGCCGCAGTCAGGTAGAACATTACCGCTGTTGCAGTCAGGTAGCATAGTACCGCTGCTGCAGTCAGGTAGCAATGTACCGCTGCCGCAGTCAGGTAGCATAGTACCGCTGCTGCAGTCAGGTAGAATAGTACCGCTGTTGCAGTCAGGTAGCATGGCACCGCCGCTGCAGTCAGGCAGAATATCACCGCCGCCGCAGTCAGGTAGACATAGTACCGCTGTTGCAGTCAGGTAGCATTGTACCGCTGCCGCAGTCAGGTAGCATATTACCGCTGCCGCAGTCAGGTAGCACAGCACCGCTGCCGCAGTCAGGTGGCTAGTACCGCTGTGCAGTCAGGTGGCAAAAGTACGCGTTGCAGTCAGGTAGAATATTACCGCTGTTGCAGTCAGGTAGCACATTACCGCTGTTGCAGTCAGGTAGCATGGTCCCGCTGTTGCAGTCAGGTAGCATGGTACCGCCGTTGCAGTCAGGTAGAATATTACCGCTGTTGCAGTCAGGTAGAATAGCACCGCTGTTGCAGTCAGGTAGAACATTACCGCTGCTGCAGTCAGGTAGCATATTACCGCTGTTGCAGTCAGGCAGAACATTACCGCTGCTGAAGTCAGGTAGAATATTACCGCTGCTGCAGTCAGGTAGAATGGTACCGCTGTTGCAGAAAGGCAGAACATTACCGCTGCTGCAGTCAGGTAGAACAGTACCGCTGTTGCAGCTCAGGTAGAACATTACCGCTGTTGCAGTCAGGTAGAATAGTACCGCTGTTGCAGTCAGGTAGAATAGTACCGCGGTTGCAGTCAGGTAGAACATTACCGCTGCTGCAGTCAGGTAGCATAGCACCGCTGCTGCAGTCAGGTAGCAAATGTACCGCTGTTGCAGTCAGGTACATAGTACCGCCGTTGCAGTCAGGTAGCACAGTACCGCTGCTGCAGTCAGGTAGCATGGTACCGCTGCTGCAGTCAGGTAGAACATTACCGCTGCTGCAGTCAGGTAGAATAGTACCGCTGCTGCAGTCAGGTAGAACATTACCGCTGCTGCAGTCAGGTAGCACAGTACCGCTGCTGCAGTCAGGTAGAACAGTACCGCTGCTGAAGTCAGGTAGAATAGTACCGCTGTTGCAGTCAGGTAGAATGGTACCGCTGCTGCAGAAAGGTAGAATATTACCGCTGCTGCAGTCAGGTAGAACATTACCGCTGTTGCAGTCAGGTAGAACATTACCGCTGCTGCAGTCAGGTAGAATAGTACCGCTGCTGCAGTCAGGTAGAATAGTACCGCTGTTGCAGTCAGGTAGAATATTACCGCCGTTGCAGTCAGGTAGCATAGTACGCTGTTGCAGTCAGGTAGCAAATGTACCGCTGCTGCAGTCAGGTAGCATAGTACCGCTGCTGCAGTCAGGTAGCATAGTACCGCTGTTGCAGTCAGGTAGCATGGTATTGCTGTTGCAGTCAGGTAGAATATTACCGCTGCTGCAGTCAGGTAGAATAGCACCGCTGTTGCAGTCAGGTAGCACTGTACCGCTGTTGCAGTCAGGTAGCATATTACCGCTGCTGCAGTCAGGTAGCATATTACCGCTGCTGCAGTCAGGGTGGCATAGTACCGCTGTTGCAGTCAGGTGGCAAAAGCACCGCGGTTGCAGTCATGTAGAATATTACCGCTGTTGCAGTCAGGTAGCACATTACCGCTGTTGCAGTCAGGTAGCATGGTCCCGCTGTTGCAGTCAGGTAGCATGGTACCGCTGTTGCAGTCAGGTAGAATATTACCGCTGCTGCAGTCAGGTAGAATAGTACCGCTGCTGCAGCCAGGTAGAATATTACCGCTGCTGCAGTCAGGTAGCATATTACCGCTGCTGCAGTCAGGTAGAATATTACCGCTGCTGAAGTCAGGTAGAATATTACCGCTGTCGCAGTCAGGTAGAATGGTACCGCTGCTGCAGAAAGGTAGAATATTACCGCTGTTGCAGTCAGGTAGAATATTACCGCTGCTGCAGTCAGGTAGAATATTACCGCTGCTGCAGTCAGGTAGAACATTACCGCTGTTGCAGTCAGGTAGAATATTACCGCTGCTGCAGTCAGGTAGAATATTACCGCTGCTGCAGTCAGGTGGCATAGTACCGCTGTTGCAGTCAGGTGGCACATTACCGCTGCTGCAGCCAGGCAGCATATTACCGCTGTTGCCGTCAGGTAGAACATTACCGCTGTTGCAGTCAGGTAGCATAGTACCGCTGCTGCAGTCAGGTAGAACATTACCGCTGTTGCAGTCAGGTAGAATATTACCGCTTTTGCAGTCAGGTGGCATAGTACCGCCGTTGCAGTCAGGTGGCATATTACCGCTGCCGCAGTCAGGTAGCATAGTACCGCTGCTGCAGTCAGGTGGCATAGCACCGCTGTCGCAGTCAGGTAGCATATTACCGCTGTTGCCGTCAGGTAGCACGGTACCGCTTTTGCAGTCAGGTAGCATGGTACCGCGGTTGCAGTCAGGTAGAATATTATCGCTGTTGCAGTCAGGTAGAATATTACCGCTGTTGCAGTCAGGTAGCATGGTACCGCTGCTGCAGTCAGGCAATGGTAACGCTGTTGCAGTCAGGTAGCACGGCACCGCTGTTGCAGTCAGGTGGACATAGTACCGCTGTTGCAGTCAGGTAGAATATTACCGCTGTCGCAGTCAGGTAGCATATTACCGCTGCTGCAGTCAGGTAGCATGGTACCGCCGCTGCAGTCAGGTAGCACGGTACCACGTGCAGTCAGGTAGCATGGTACCGCTGCTGCAGTCAGGTAGCATGGCACCGCTGTTGCAGTCAGGTAGCATGGTACCGCTGCCGCAGTCAGGTAGCATAGTACCGCTGTTGCAGTCAGGTAGAATATTACCGCTGTTGCAGTCAGGTAGAATATTACCGCTGCTGCAGTCAGGTAGCATATTACCGCTGCTGCAGTCAGGTAGCATATTACCGCTGCTGCAGTCAGGTAGCATGGCACCGCTGTTGCAGTCAGGTAGAATATTACCGCTGCGGCAGTCAGGTAGAATATTACCGCTGCTGCAGTCAGGTAGAACATTACCGCTGTTGCAGTCAGGTAGAATAGTACCGCCGCTGCAGTCAGGTAGAACATTACCGCTGCTGCAGTCAGGTAGCATATTACCGCTGCTGCAGTCAGGTAGCATGGTACCGCTGTTGCAGTCAGGTAGCATGGTACCGCTGTTGCAGTCAGGTAGAATATTACCGCTGTTGCAGTCAGGTAGAATATTACCGCTGTTGCAGTCAGGTAGAACATTACCGCTGCTGCAGTCAGGTAGAATATTACCGCTGCTGCAGTCAGGTAGAATATTACCGCTGCCGCAGTCAGGTAGAATAGTACCGCTGCTGCAGTCAGGTAGAATAGCACCGCTGCTGCAGTCAGGTAGAACATTACCGCTGCTGCAGTCAGGTAGCATAGTACCGCTGTTGCAGTCAGGTAGCATTGTACCGCTGCTGCAGTCAGGTAGCATAGTACCGCTGTTGCAGTCAGGTAGCATAGTACCGCTGTTGCAGTCAGGTAGCATGGCATTGCCGTTGCAGTCAGGTAGAATATTACCGCCGCTGCAGTCAGGTAGCATAGTACCGCTGCTGCAGTCAGGTAGCATTGTACGCTGTTGCAGTCAGGTAGGATATTACCGCTGCTGCAGTCAGGTAGAATATTACCGCTGCTGCAGTCAGGTGGCATAGTACCGCTGCTGCAGTCAGGGTGGCAAAAGTACCGCTGTTGCAGTCAGGTAGAATATTACCGCTGTTGCAGTCAGGTAGAACATTACCACCGTTGCAGTAAGGTAGCATGGTCCCGCTGTTGCAGTCAGGTAGCATGGTACCGCTGTTGCAGTCAGGTAGAACATTACCGCCGCTGCAGTCAGGTAGAATAGTACCGCTGCTGCAGTCAGGTAGAATATTACCGCTGTTGCAGTCAGGTAGCATATTACCGCTGTTGCAGTCAGGCAGAATATTACCGCTGTTGAAGTCAGGTAGAACATTACCGCTGCTGCAGTCAGGTAGAATGGTACCGCTGTTGCAGAAAGGTAGAATATTACCGCTGTTGCAGTCAGGTAGAACATTACCGCTGCTGCAGTCAGGTAGAACATTACCGCTGCTGCAGTCAGGTAGAATATTACCGCTGCTGCAGTCAGGTAGAATATTACCGCTGTTGCAGTCAGGTAGAATATTACCGCTGCTGCAGTCAGGTGGCATATTACCGCTGTTGCAGTCAGGTAGAATATTACCGCTGCCGCAGTCAGGTAGCACAATACCGCTGCTGCAGTCAGGTAGCATAGTACCGCGCTGCAGTCAGGTGGCACATTACCGCTGCTGCAGTCAGGTAGCATAGCACCGCTGCGCAGTCAGGTAGCATAGTACGCTGCTGCAGTCAGGTAGCATATTACCGCTGCCGCAGTCAGGTAGCATGGTACCGCTGTTGCAGTCAGGTAGCATGGTACCGCTGTTGCAGCCAGGTAGAATATTGCCGCTGCTGCAGTCAGGTAGTATATTACCGCTGCTGCAGTCAGGTAGCATGGTACCGCTGCTGCAGTCAGGCACCACGGTAACGCTGTTGCAGTCAGGGTAGCATGGTACCGCTGTTGCAGTCAGTTAGCATAGTACCGCTGTTGCAGTCAGGTAGAACATTACCGCTGTTGCAGTCAGGTAGCATATTACCGCTGCCGCAGTCAGGTAGCATGGTACCGCTGTTGCAGTCAGGTAGCATGGTACCGCCGTTGCAGTCAGGTAGCACGGCACCGCTGTTGCAGTCAGGTAGCATGGTACCGCTGTTGCAGTCAGGTAGCATGGCAACGCTGCTGCAGTCAGGTAGCATATTACCGCCGTTGCTGTCAGGTAGCATGGCACCGCTTTTGCAGTCAGGTAGCATGGCACCGCTGTTGCAGTCAGGTAGAACATTACCGCTGCTGCAGTCAGGTAGAACATTACCGCTGCTGCAGTCAGGTAGCATGGCACCGCTGCTGCAGTCAGGCACCATGGCAACGCTGTTGCAGTCAGGTAGCATGGTACCGCTGTTGCAGTCAGTTGGCATAGTACCGCTGTTGCAGTCAGGTAGAATATTACCGCTGCTGCAGTCAGGTAGCATATTACCGCTGTTGCAGTCAGGTAGCATGGTACCGCTGTTGCAGTCAGGTAGCATGGTACCACCGCTGCAGTCAGGTAGCACGGTACCGCTGCTGCAGTCAGGTAGCATAGCACCGCTGTTGCAGTCAGGTAGCATGGCACCGCTGCTGCAGTCAGGTAGCATATTACCGCTGTTGCAGTCAGGTAGAATATTACCGCTGCTGCAGTCAGGTAGAATATTACCGCTGCCGCAGTCAGGTAGCATATTACCGCTGCCGCAGTCAGGTAGCACATTACCGCTGCTGCAGTCAGGTAGCACGGTACCGCTGTCGCAGTCAGGTAGAACATTACCGCTGCTGCAGTCAGGTAGAACATTACCGCTGCTGCAGTCAGGTAGAACATTACCGCTGTTGCAGTCAGGTAGAATATTACCGCTGCTGCAGTCAGGTAGAACATTACCGCTGCCGCAGTCAGGTAGCATATACCGCTGCTGCAGTCAGGTAGCATGGTACCGCTGTTGCAGTCAGGTAGCATGGTACCGCTGTTGCAGTCAGGTAGAACATTACCGCTGTTGCAGTCAGGTAGAATATCACCGCCGCTGCAGTCAGGTAGAATATTACCGCTGCTGCAGTCAGGTAGAACATTACCGCTGCTGCAGTCAGGTAGAACATTACCGCCGCTGCAGTCAGGTAGAATAGTACCGCTGCTGCAGTCAGGTAGAATAGCACCGCTGCTGCAGTCAGGTAGAATATTACCGCTGCCGCAGTCAGGTAGCATAGTACCGCTGCCGCAGTCAGGTAGCAAAGTACCGCTGTTGCAGTCAGGTAGCATAGTACCGCTGTTGCAGTCAGGTAGCATAGTACCGCTGCTGCAGTCAGGTAGCATGGCACTGCTGCTGCAGTCAGGTAGAATATTACCGCTGCTGCAGTCAGGTAGCATAGCACCGCTGTTGCAGTCAGGTAGCATTGTACCGCTGTTGCAGTCAGGTAGCATAGTACCGCTGTCGCAGTCAGGTAGCATATTACCGCTGCTGCAGTCAGGTGGCATAGTACCGCTGTTGCAGTCAGGTGGCAAAAGCACCGCCGTTGCAGTCAGGTAGAATATTACCGCTGCTGCAGTCAGGTAGCACATTACCGCTGCTGCAGTCAGGTAGCATGGTCCCGCTGCTGCAGTCAGGTAGCACGGCACCGCTGCTGCAGTCAGGTAGAACATTACCGCTGTTGCAGTCAGGTAGAATAGTACCGCCGCCGCAGTCAGGTAGAATATTACCGCTGCCGCAGTCAGGTAGCACATTACCGCTGCTGCAGCCAGGTAGAATATTAGCGCTGCTGAAGTCAGGTAGAATATTACCGCTGCTGCAGTCAGGTAGAACGGTACCGCCGCTGCAGAAAGGTAGAACATTACCGCTGCTGCAGTCAGGTAGAATATTACCGCCGCTGCAGTCAGGTAGAACATTACCGCTGCTGCAGTCAGGTAGAATAGCACCGCTGCTGCAGTCAGGTAGAATAGTACCGCCGCTGCAGTCAGGTAGAATATTACCGCTGCTGCAGTCAGGTAGCATAGCACCGCTGCTGCAGTCAGGTAGCAAATGTACGCCGCTGCAGTCAGGTAGCATAGTACGCTGCTGCAGTCAGGTAGCACAGTACCGCTGCTGCAGTCAGGTAGCATGGCACCGCTGCTGCAGTCAGGTAGAATATTACCGCTGTTGCAGTCAGGTAGAATAGTACCGCTGTTGCAGTCAGGTAGAATATTACCGCTGCTGCAGTCAGGTAGAATATTACCGCTGCTGCAGTCAGGCAGAACATTACCGCTGCCGAAGTCAGGTAGAACAGTACCGCTGCTGCAGCCAGGTAGAATGGCACCGCTGCTGCAGAAAGGTAGAATATTACCGCTGCTGCAGTCAGGTAGAACATTACCGCTGCTGCAGTCAGGTAGAATATTACCGCTGCTGCAGTCAGGTAGAATAGTACCGCTGCTGCAGTCAGGTAGAATAGTACCGCCGCTGCAGTCAGGTAGAATATTACGCTGCGCAGTCAGGTAGCATAGCACCGCTGTTGCAGTCAGGTAGAAAACGTACCGCCGCCGCAGTCAGGTAGCATAGTACCGCTGCCGCAGTCAGGTAGCATAGCACCGCTGCTGCAGTCAGGCAGCACGGCATTGCCGCCGCAGTCAGGTAGAATATTACCGCCGCTGCAGTCAGGTAGCATAGCACCGCTGCTGCAGTCAGGTAGCACTGTACCGCTGCTGCAGTCAGGTAGCACATTACCGCTGCTGCAGTCAGGTAGCACATTACCGCTGCTGCAGTCAGGTGGCATAGTACCGCTGTTGCAGTCAGGGTGGCAAAGCACCGCTGTTGCAGTCAGGTAGAACATTACCGCTGCTGCAGTCAGGTAGAATATTACCGCTGCTGCAGTCAGGTAGCATGGTCCCGCTGTTGCAGTCAGGTAGCATGGTACCGCTGCTGCAGTCAGGTAGAATATTACCGCTGTTGCAGTCAGGTAGAATAGCACCGCTGTTGCAGTCAGGTAGAATATTACCGCTGTTGCAGTCAGGTAGAATATTACCGCTGTTGCAGCCAGGTAGAATATTACCGCTGCTGAAGTCAGGTAGAACATTACCGCTGCTGCAGTCAGGTAGAACGGTACCGCTGTTGCAGTCAGGTAGAATATTACCGCTGCTGCAGTCAGGTAGAATATTACCGCTGCTGCAGTCAGGTAGAATATTACCGCTGCTGCAGTCAGGTAGAATATTACCGCCGCTGCAGTCAGGTAGAACATTACCGCTGCTGCAGTCAGGTGGCATAGCACCGCTGCCGCAGTCAGGTGGCACATTACCGCTGCTGCAGTCAGGCAGCACATTACCGCTGTTGCCGTCAGGTAGCATGGCACCGCTTTGCAGGCAGGTAGCATGGTACCGCTGTTGCAGTCAGGTAGAACATTACCGCTGCTGCAGTCAGGTAGAATATTACCGCTGTTGCAGTCAGGTAGCATGGTACCGCTGCTGCAGTCAGGTACCATGGTAACGCTGTTGCAGTCAGGTAGCATGGCACCGCTGTTGCAGTCAGGTGGCATAGTACCGCTGCTGCAGTCAGGTAGAATATTACCGCTGCTGCAGTCAGGTAGCATATTACCGCTGTTGCAGTCAGGTAGCATGGCACCGCCGTTGCAGTCAGGCAGCATGGCACCCGTTGCAGTCAGGTAGCATGGTACCGCTGCTGCAGTCAGGTAGCATGGCACCGCTGTTGCAGTCAGGTAGCATGGTACCGCTGCTGCAGTCAGGTAGAATATTACCGCTGCTGCAGTCAGGTAGAATTATACCGCTGTTGCAGTCAGGTAGAATATTACCGCTGCTGCAGTCAGGTAGCATATTACCGCTGCTGCAGTCAGGTAGCATGGTACCGCTGTTGCAGTCAGGTAGAACATTACCGCCGTTGCAGTCAGGTAGAACATTACCGCTGTTGCAGTCAGGTAGAACATTACCGCTGCTGCAGTCAGGCAGAACATTACAGCCGCTGCAGTCAGGTAGAATATTACCGCTGCCGCAGTCAGGTAGCATATTACCGCTGCTGCAGTCAGGTAGCACGGTACCGCTGCTGCAGTCAGGTAGCATGGTACCGCTGCTGCAGTCAGGTAGAACATTACCGCTGCTGCAGTCAGGTAGAACATACCGCTGCCGCAGTCAGGTAGAACATTACCGCCGCCGCAGTCAGGTAGAATAGTACGCGCCGCAGTCAGGTAGAATAGCACCGCTGCTGCAGTCAGGTAGAACATACCGCTGCCGCAGTCAGGTAGCATAGTACCGCTGCCGCAGTCAGGTAGCATTGTACCGCTGCCGCAGTCAGGTAGCATAGTACCGCTGCTGCAGTCAGGTAGCATAGTACCGCTGCTGCAGTCAGGTAGCATGGCATTGCTGCTGCAGTCAGGTAGAATATTACCGCTGCTGCAGTCAGGTAGAACATTACCGCTGCTGCAGTCAGGTAGAACATTACCGCTGCTGCAGTCAGGTAGAATATTACCGCTGTTGCAGTCAGGTGGCATAGTAACGCTGTTGCAGTCAGGGTGGCACAGTACCGCTGTTGCAGTCATGTAGAATATTACCGCTGTTGCAGTCAGGTAGAATATTACCGCTGCTGCAGTCAGGTAGCATATTACCGCTGTTGCAGTCAGGTAGCATGGTCCCGCTGTTGCAGTCAGGTAGCATGGTACCGCTGTTGCAGTCAGGTAGAACATTACCGCTGTTGCAGTCAGGTAGAATATTACCGCTGCTGCAGTCAGGTAGAACATTACCGCTGTTGCAGTCAGGTAGCACATTACCGCTGCCGCAGTCAGGTAGAACATTACCGCTGTTGCAGTCAGGTAGCATATTACCGCCGCTGCAGTCAGGTAGCATGGCACCGCTGTTGCAGTCAGGAAGAACATTACCGCTGTTGCAGTCAGGTAGAACATTACCGCTGCTGCAGTCAGGTAGGATATTACCGCTGCCGCAGTCAGGTAGAATATTACCGCTGCTGCAGTCAGGTAGAATATTACCGCTGTTGCAGTCAGGTAGAACATTAACGCCGCTGCAGTCAGGTAGAACATTAACGCTGCTGCAGTCAGGTAGAATATTAACGCTGTTGCAGTCAGGTAGAACATTACCGCTGCTGCAGTCAGGTAGCACGGCACCGCTGTTGCAGTCAGGTAGCATAGTACCGCTGCTGCAGTCAGGTAGCATAGTACCGCTGCTGCAGTCAGGTAGCATAGTACCGCTGTTGCAGTCAGGTAGCATAGTACCGCTGCTGCAGTCAGGTAGCATATTACCGCTGCTGCAGTCAGGTAGCATAGCACCGCTGCTGCAGTCAGGTAGCATGGCACCGCTGTTGCAGTCAGGTAGCATGGTACCGCTGCTGCAGTCAGGTAGCACGGCACCGCTGCTGCAGTCAGGCAGGATGGCACCGCTGCTGCAGCCAGGTAGCATGGCACCGCTGCTGCAGTCAGGTAGCATGGTACCGCTGCTGCAGTCAGGTAGCATAGTACCGCTGCTGCAGTCAGGTAGCATAGCACCGCTGCTGCAGTCAGGTAGCATAGTACCGCCGCTGCAGTCAGGTAGCATAGCACCGCTGCTGCAGTCAGGTAGAACATTACCGCTGCTGCAGTCAGGTAGAACATTACCGCTGCTGCAGTCAGGTAGAATATTACCGCCGCCGCAGTCAGGTAGAACATTAACGCCGCCGCATCCAGGTAGAATAGCATTGCCGTTGCAGTCAGGCAGCATAGTACCGCTGTTGCAGTCAGGTAGCATAGTACCGCTGCTGCAGTCAGGTAGCATAGCACCGCAGTCGCAGTCAGGTAGCATAGTACCGCTGCTGCAGTCAGGTAGCATAATACCGCTGCCGCAGTCAGGTAGAACATTACCGCTGCTGCAGTCAGGTAGAATATTACCGCTGTTGCAGTCAGGTAGAACATTACCGCTGTTGCAGTCAGGTAGAACATTACCGCTGCTGCAGCCAGGTAGCATAGCACCGCTGCCGCAGTCAGGTAGCATAGCACCGCTGCCGCAGACAGGTGGCATAGCACCGCTGCTGCAGTCAGGTAGCACATTACCGCTGCTGCAGTCAGGTAGCATAGCACCGCTGCTGCAGTCAGGTAGAATATTACCGCTGCTGCAGTCAGGTAGCATGGTACCGCTGTTGCAGTCAGGTAGAACATTACCGCTGCCGCAGTCAGGTAGAACATTACCGCTGCTGCAGTCAGGTAGAACAATACCGCTGTTGCAGTCAGGTAGCATGGCACCGCTGTTGCAGTCAGGTAGCATGGCACCGCTGTTGCAGTCAGGTAGAATATTACCGCTGCTGCAGTCAGGCAGAATATTACCGCCGCTGCAGTCAGGTAGCATATTACCGCTGCTGCAGTCAGGTAGAATATTACCGCCGTTGCAGTCAGGTAGCAGTACCGCTGCTGCAGTCAGGTAGAATATTACCGCTGCTGCAGTCAGGTAGCACGGCACCGCTGCTGCAGTCAGGTAGCATATTACCGCTGTTGCAGTCAGGTAGCATATTACCGCTGCTGCAGTCAGGTGGCATAGTACCGCTGTTGCAGTCAGGTAGCAAAGTACCGCTGTTGCAGTCAGGTAGAACAGTACCGCGCTGCAGTCAGGTAGAATATTACCGCTGCTGCAGTCAGGTAGCATGGTACCGCTGTTGCAGTCAGGTAGCATGGTACCGCTGCTGCAGTCAGGTAGAATGGACCGCTGTTGCAGTCAGGTAGAACATTACCGCTGTTGCAGTCAGGTAGAATATTACCGCTGTTGCAGTCAGGTAGAATATTACCGCTGCTGCAGTCAGGTAGAATATTACCGCTGCTGCAGTCAGGTAGAATGGTACCGCTGTTGCAGTCAGGTAGAACAGTACCGCTGTTGCAGTCAGGTAGAACATTACCGCTGCTGCAGTCAGGTAGAACATTACCGCTGCCGCAGTCAGGTAGAATATTACCGCTGCTGCAGTCAGGTAGAATATTACCGCTGCTGCAGTCAGGTAGAACAGCACCGCGTTGCAGTCAGGTAGCAGGCACCGCTGCCGCAGTCAGGTAGCATGGTACCGCTGCTGCAGTCAGGGTAGCATGGTACCGCTGCTGCAGTCAGGTAGCATGGCACCGCTGCTGCAGTCAGGTAGAATATTACCGCGCTGCAGTCAGGTAGAATATTACCGCTGTTGCAGTCAGGTAGAATATTACCGCTGCTGCAGTCAGGTAGAACATACCGCTGTTGCAGTCAGGTAGCATGGTACCGCTGTTGCAGTCAGGTAGAATATTACCGCTGCTGCAGTCAGGTAGAATATTACCGCTGCTGCAGTCAGGTAGAATATTACCGCTGCTGCAGTCAGGTAGAACATTACCGCTGTTGCAGTCAGGTAGAATATTACCGCTGTTGCAGTCAGGTAGCATATTACCGCTGCTGCAGTCAGGTAGCATGGCACCGCTGTTGCAGTCAGGTAGCATGGTACCGCTGTTGCAGTCAGGTAGAATATTACCGCTGCTGCAGTCAGGTAGAATATTACCGCTGTTGCAGTCAGGTAGAACATTACCGCCGCTGCAGTCAGGTAGAACATTACCGCTGCTGCAGTCAGGTAGAACATTACCGCTGTTGCAGTCAGGTAGAATAGTACCGCTGCTGCAGTCAGGTAGAACATTACCGCTGCCGCAGTCAGGTAGCATAGCACCGCTGCTGCAGTCAGGTAGCACAGTACCGCTGTTGCAGTCAGGTAGCATAGTACCGCTGTTGCAGTCAGGTAGCATAGCACCGCTGCTGCAGTCAGGTAGCATGGCATTGCTGCTGCAGTCAGGTAGAATATTACCGCTGCTGCAGTCAGGTAGAATATTACCGCTGCTGCAGTCAGGTAGCATATTACCGCTGTTGCAGTCAGGTAGAATATTACCGCTGCTGCAGTCAGGTGGCATAGTAACGCTGTTGCAGTCAGGTGGCATAGTACCGCTGTTGCAGTCATGTAGAATATTACCGCTGTTGCAGTCAGGTAGAATATTACCGCTGTTGCAGTCAGGTAGCATATTACCGCTGCTGCAGTCAGGTAGCATGGTCCCGCTGTTGCAGTCAGGTAGCATGGTACCGCTGTTGCAGTCAGGTAGAATATTACCGCTGCTGCAGTCAGGTAGAATATTACCGCTGTTGCAGTCAGGTAGAATATTACCGCTGCTGCAGTCAGGTAGCATATTACCGCTGTTGCAGTCAGGTAGAACATTACCGCTGCTGCAGTCAGGTAGCATATTACCGCTGTTGCAGTCAGGTAGCATGGTACCGCTGTTGCAGTCAGGAAGAATATTACCGCTGTTGCAGTCAGGTAGAACATTACCGCTGTTGCAGTCAGGTAGGATATTACCGCCGCTGCAGTCAGGTAGAACATTACCGCTGTTGCAGTCAGGTAGAATATTACCGCTGTTGCAGTCAGGTAGAATATTAACGCTGTTGCAGTCAGGTAGAACATTAACGCTGCTGCAGCCAGGTAGAATATTAACGCTGTTGCAGTCAGGTAGAATATTACCGCCGTTGCAGTCAGGTAGCATGGCACCGCTGTTGCAGTCAGGTAGCATAGTACCGCTGCTGCAGTCAGGTAGCATAGCACCGCTGCTGCAGTCAGGTAGCATAGCACCGCTGTTGCAGTCAGGTAGCACAGCACCGCTGCTGCAGTCAGGTAGAATATTACCGCTGCCGCAGTCAGGTAGCATGGTACCGCTGCTGCAGTCAGGTAGCATGGTACCGCTGTTGCAGTCAGGTAGCATGGTACCGCTGTTGCAGTCAGGTAGCATGGTACCGCTGTTGCAGTCAGGTAGCATGGTACCGCTGTTGCAGTCAGGTAGCATGGTACCGCTGTTGCAGTCAGGTAGCATAGCACCGCTGCTGCAGTCAGGTAGCATAGTACCGCTGTTGCAGTCAGGTAGCACAGTACCGCTGCTGCAGTCAGGTAGCATAGTACCGCTGTTGCAGTCAGGTAGAACATTACCGCTGCTGCAGTCAGGTAGAACATTACCGCTGCCGCAGTCAGGTAGAACATTACCGCTGCTGCAGTCAGGTAGAATATTAACGCCGTTGCAGCCAGGCAGAACAGCACCGCTGTTGCAGTCAGGTAGCATATTACCGCTGCCGCAGTCAGGTAGCATAGCACCGCTGCTGCAGTCAGGTAGCACAGTACCGCAGCCGCAGTCAGGTAGCATAGCACCGCTGCTGCAGTCAGGTAGCAATTACGCTGCTGCAGTCAGGTAGAACATTACCGCTGCTGCAGTCAGGTAGAATATTACCGCTGCTGCAGTCAGGTAGAACATTACCGCTGCTGCAGTCAGGTAGCATAGTACCGCTGCTGCAGTCAGGTAGCATAGCACCGCCGCTGCAGACAGGTGGCATAGTACCGCTGTTGCAGTCAGGTAGAATGGTACCGCTGCTGCAGAAAGGTAGAACATTACCGCTGCTGCAGTCAGGTAGAACATTACCGCTGCTGCAGTCAGGTAGAACATTACCGCTGCTGCAGTCAGGTAGAACAGCACCGCTGCTGCAGTCAGGTAGAATAGTACCGCTGTTGCAGTCAGGTAGAACATTACCGCTGCTGCAGTCAGGTAGCATAGCACCGCTGTTGCAGTCAGGTAGCAAATGTACCGCCGTTGCAGTCAGGTAGCATAGTACCGCTGCTGCAGTCAGGTAGCATAGTACCGCTGCTGCAGTCAGGTAGCATGGCACCGCTGTTGCAGTCAGGTAGAACAGTACCGCTGCTGCAGTCAGGTAGAATAGTACCGCTGCTGCAGTCAGGTAGAATATTACCAAGCTGCAGTCAGGTAGCATATTACCGCTGCTGCAGTCAGGCAGAATATTACCGCTGCTGAAGTCAGGTAGAATATTACCGCTGCTGCAGTCAGGTAGAATGGCACCGCTGTTGCAGAAAGGTAGAACATTACCGCTGTTGCAGTCAGGTAGAATATTACCGCTGCCGCAGTCAGGTAGAACATTACCGCTGCCGCAGTCAGGTAGAATAGTACCGCTGTTGCAGTCAGGTAGAATAGCACCGCTGCTGCAGTCAGGTAGAACATTACGCCGCTGCAGTCAGGTAGCATAGTACCGCTGCTGCAGTCAGGTAGCAATGTACCGCCGCTGCAGTCAGGTAGCATAGTACCGCTGCTGCAGTCAGGTAGCATAGTACCGCTGCTGCAGTCAGGTAGCACGGTACTGCTGTTGCAGTCAGGTAGAACATTACCGCTGCTGCAGTCAGGTAGCATAGTACCGCTGTCGCAGTCAGGTAGCATTGTACCGCTGCTGCAGTCAGGTAGCATATTACCGCTGCTGCAGTCAGGTAGCACATTACCGCTGCTGCAGTCAGGTGGCATAGTACCGCTGTTGCAGTCAGGGTGGCAAAAGCACCGCTGTTGCAGTCAGGTAGAATATTACCGCTGCTGCAGTCAGGTAGAATATTACCGCTGTTGCAGTCAGGTAGCATGGTCCCGCTGTTGCAGTCAGGTAGCATGGTACCGCTGTTGCAGTCAGGTAGAACATTACCGCTGTTGCAGTCAGGTAGAACAGTACCGCTGTTGCAGTCAGGTAGAATATTACCGCTGTTGCAGTCAGGTAGCATATTACCGCTGTTGCAGTCAGGCAGAATATTACCGCTGTTGAAGTCAGGTAGAACATTACCGCCGCTGCAGTCAGGTAGAATGGCACCGCTGTTGCAGAAAGGTAGAACATTACCGCTGCTGCAGTCAGGTAGAATATTACCGCTGTTGCAGTCAGGTAGAACATTACCGCTGCTGCAGTCAGGTAGAATATTACCGCTGTTGCAGTCAGGTAGAACATTACCGCTGCTGCAGTCAGGTAGAACATTACCGCTGTTGCAGTCAGGTGGCACAGTACCGCTGTTGCAGTCAGGTGGCACAGTACCGCTGCTGCAGTCAGGTAGCATATTACCGCTGTTGCCGTCAGGTAGCATGGCACCGCTTTTGCAGGCAGGTAGCATGGTACCGCTGTTGCAGTCAGGTAGAATATTACCGCTGTTGCAGTCAGGTAGAATATTACCGCTGTTGCAGTCAGGTAGCATGGTACCGCTGTTGCAGTCAGGCACCACGGCAATGCTGCTGCAGTCAGGTAGCATGGTACCGCTGTTGCAGTCAGGTGGCATAGTACCGCTGTTGCAGTCAGGTAGAACATTACCGCTGCTGCAGTCAGGTAGCATATTACCGCTGCTGCAGTCAGGTAGCATGGTACCGCTGTTGCAGTCAGGTAGCATGGCACTACCGTTGCAGTCAGGTAGCATGGTACCGCTGCTGCAGTCAGGTAGCACGGTACCGCTGTCGCAGTCAGGTAGCATGGTACCGCTGTTGCAGTCAGGTAGCATATTACCGCTGTTGCAGTCAGGTAGAATATTACCGCTGCTGCAGTCAGGTAGAATTATACCGCTGCTGCAGTCAGGTAGCACATTACCGCTGCTGCAGTCAGGTAGCATATTACGCTGCCGCAGTCAGGTAGCACGGCACCGCTGTTGCAGTCAGGTAGAATATTACCGCTGCTGCAGTCAGGTAGAACATTACCGCTGCTGCAGTCAGGTAGAATATTACCGCTGCTGCAGTCAGGTAGAACATTACAGCCGCTGCAGTCAGGTAGAACATTACCGCGTTGCAGTCAGGTAGCATAATACCGCTGCTGCAGTCAGGTAGCATGGCACCGCTGCTGCAGTCAGGTAGCATGGTACCGCTGTTGCAGTCAGGTAGAATATTACCGCTGCTGCAGTCAGGTAGAATATTACCGCTGCTGCAGTCAGGTAGAATATTACCGCTGCTGCAGTCAGGTAGAACATTACCGCTGCTGCAGTCAGGTAGAATAGTACCGCTGCCCGCAGTCAGGTAGAATAGTACCGCTGCTGCAGTCAGGTAGAATATTACCGCTGCTGCAGTCAGGTAGCATAGCACCGCTGCTGCAGTCAGGTAGCACTGTACCGCTGCCGCAGTCAGGTAGCATAGTACCGCTGCTGCAGTCAGGTAGCATAGTACCGCCGCTGCAGTCAGGTAGCATGGCATCGCTGCCGCAGTCAGGTAGAACATTACCGCTGCTGCAGTCAGGTAGAACATTACCGCTGCTGCAGTCAGGTAGAACATTACCGCTGTTGCAGTCAGGTAGAATATTACCGCTGTTGCAGTCAGGTGGCATAGTAACGCTGCTGCAGTCAGGTGGCATAGTACCGCTGTTGCAGTCAGGTAGAATATTACCGCTGCTGCAGTCAGGTAGAACATTACCGCTGTTGCAGTCAGGTAGCATATTACCGCTGCTGCAGTCAGGTAGCATGGTCCCGCTGTTGCAGTCAGGTAGCATGGTACCGCTGTTGCAGTCAGGTAGAATATTACCGCTGCTGCAGTCAGGTAGAATATTACCGCTGTTGCAGTCAGGTAGAATATTACCGCTGCTGCAGTCAGGTAGCACATTACCGCTGTTGCAGTCAGGTAGAACATTACCGCTGCCGCAGTCAGGTAGCATATTACCGCTGTTGCAGTCAGGTAGCATGGTACCGCTGCTGCAGTCAGGAAGAATATTACCGCTGTTGCAGTCAGGTAGAACATTACCGCTGCTGCAGTCAGGTAGGATATTACCGCTGTTGCAGTCAGGTAGAATATTACCGCTGTTGCAGTCAGGTAGAATATTACCGCTGTTGCAGTCAGGTAGAACATTAACGCTGTTGCAGTCAGGTAGAATATTAACGCCGCTGCAGTCAGGTAGAATATTAACGCCGCTGCAGTCAGGTAGAACATTACCGCTGCTGCAGTCAGGTAGCATGGTACCGCTGTTGCAGTCAGGTAGCATAGTACCGCTGTTGCAGTCAGGTAGCATAGCACCGCTGTTGCAGTCAGGTAGCATAGTACCGCCGCCGCAGTCAGGTAGCATAGCACCGCTGCTGCAGTCAGGTAGCACATTACCGCTGCTGCAGTCAGGTAGCATAGCACCGCTGCTGCAGTCAGGTAGCACGGCACCGCTGCTGCAGTCAGGTAGCATGGCACCGCTGCTGCAGTCAGGTAGGATGGTACCGCTGCTGCAGTCAGGTAGCATGGCACCGCTGCCGCAGTCAGGTAGCATGGCACCGCTGCTGCAGTCAGGTAGCATAGCACCGCTGCTGCAGTCAGGTAGCATAGTACCGCTGCTGCAGTCAGGTAGCATAGCACCGCTGCTGCAGTCAGGTAGCACAGCACCGCTGCCGCAGTCAGGTAGAACATTACCGCTGCTGCAGTCAGGTAGAACATTACCGCTGCCGCAGTCAGGTAGAACATTACCGCTGCTGCAGTCAGGTAGAACATTAACGCCGCTGCATCCAGGTAGAATAGCATTGCTGCTGCAGTCAGGTAGCATATTACCGCTGCTGCAGTCAGGTAGCATAGCACCGCTGTCGCAGTCAGGTAGCATAGCACCGCAGCCGCAGTCAGGTAGCATAGTACCGCCGCTGCAGTCAGGTAGCATAATACCGCTGCTGCAGTCAGGTAGAATATTACCGCTGCTGCAGTCAGGTAGAACATTACCGCTGCTGCAGTCAGGTAGAACATTACCGCTGCCGCAGTCAGGTAGAATATTACCGCTGCTGCAGTCAGGTAGCATAGTACCGCTGCTGCAGTCAGGTAGCATAGTACCGCTGCTGCAGACAGGTGGCATAGTACCGCTGTCGCAGTCAGGTAGCATATTACCGCTGCTGCAGTCAGGTAGCATAGTACCGCTGTTGCAGTCAGGTAGAACATTACCGCTGTTGCAGTCAGGTAGCATGGTACCGCTGTTGCAGTCAGGTAGAACATTACCGCTGCTGCAGTCAGGTAGAATATTACCGCTGTTGCAGTCAGGTAGCATATTACGCTGCTGCAGTCAGGTAGCACGGCACCGCTGCCGCAGTCAGGTAGCATGGTACCGCTGCTGCAGTCAGGTAGAACATTACCGCTGCTGCAGTCAGGTAGAACAGCACCGCTGCTGAAGTCAGGTAGCACAGTACCGCTGCTGCAGTCAGGTAGAATATTACCGCTGCTGCAGTCAGGTAGAATATTACCGCTGTTGCAGTCAGGTAGCAAAATTACCGCTGCTGCAGTCAGGTAGCATGGTACCGCTGTTGCAGTCAGGTAGAACATTACCGCTGCTGCAGTCAGGTAGAATATTACCGCTGTTGCAGTCAGGTAGAATATTACCGCTGTTGCAGTCAGGTAGAATATTACCGCTGCTGCAGTCAGGTAGCATAGTACCGCTGCTGCAGTCAGGTAGAAAAAGCACCGCTGCTGCAGCCAGGTAGAATATTACCGCTGCTGCAGTCAGGTAGCATATTACCGCTGCTGCAGTCAGGTAGCATGGTCCCGCTGTTGCAGTCAGGTAGCATGGTACCGCTGCTGCAGTCAGGTAGAATATTACCGCTGCTGCAGTCAGGTAGAATATTACCGCTGCTGCAGTCAGGTAGAACATTACCGCTGTTGCAGTCAGGTAGAATATTACCGCTGCTGCAGTCAGGCAGAACATTACCGCTGCCGAAGTCAGGTAGAATATTACCGCTGCTGCAGTCAGGTAGAATGGCACCGCTGCTGCAGAAAGGTAGAACATTACCGCTGCTGCAGTCAGGTAGAATATTACCGCTGTTGCAGTCAGGTAGAATATTACCGCTGCTGCAGTCAGGTAGAATAGTACCGCTGCTGCAGTCAGGTAGAATATTACCGCTGTTGCAGTCAGGTAGAATATTACCGCTGTTGCAGTCAGGTAGCATAGTACCGCTGCTGCAGTCAGGTAGCACGGTACCGCGGTTGCAGTCAGGTAGAACGGTACCACCGTTGCAGTCAGGTAGCATGGTACCGCTGTTGCAGTCAGGTAGCATGGTACCGCTGTTGCAGTCAGGTAGCATGGCACCGCTGCTGCAGTCAGGTAGCATATTACCGCTGCTGCAGTCAGGTAGAACATTACCGCTGCTGCAGTCAGGTAGAATATTACCGCTGCTGCAGTCAGGTAGCACATTACCGCCGCTGCAGTCAGGTAGCATATTACCGCTGCTGCAGTCAGGTAGCACGGTACCGCCGCTGCAGTCAGGTAGAATAGTACCGCTGCTGCAGTCAGGTAGAATATTACCGCTGCCGCAGTCAGGTAGAATATTACCGCTGTTGCAGTCAGGTAGAATATTACCGCTGTTGCAGTCAGGTAGAACATTACCGCTGTTGCAGTCAGGTAGCATATTACCGCGCTGCAGTCAGGTAGCATGGTACCGCTGTTGCAGTCAGGTAGCATGGTACCGCTGCTGCAGTCAGGTAGAACAGTACCGCTGCTGCAGTCAGGTAGAACATTACCGCTGCCGCAGTCAGGTAGAACATTACCGCTGCCGCAGTCAGGTAGAATGTACCGCTGCTGCAGTCAGGTAGAACATACCGCTGCTGCAGTCAGGTAGAACAGTACCGCTGTTGCAGTCAGGTAGAATAGTACCGCTGCTGCAGTCAGGTAGCATAGTACCGCTGTTGCAGTCAGGTAGCATTGTACCGCTGCCGCAGTCAGGTAGCATAGTACCGCTGTTGCAGTCAGGTAGCATAGTACCGCTGCTGCAGTCAGGTAGCATGGTACTGCTGCTGCAGTCAGGTAGAACATTACCGCTGCTGCAGTCAGGTAGAACATTACCGCTGTTGCAGTCAGGTAGAATATTACCGCTGCTGCAGTCAGGTAGAACATTACCGCTGCTGCAGTCAGGTGGCATAGTAACGCCGCTGCAGTCAGGTGGCACAGTACCGCTGTTTGCAGTCAGGTAGAATATTACCGCTGTTGCAGTCAGGTAGAATATTACCGCTGCTGCAGTCAGGTAGCATATTACCGCTGCTGCAGTCAGGTAGCATGGTCCCGCTGTTGCAGTCAGGTAGCATGGTACCGCTGTTGCAGTCAGGTAGAATATTACCGCTGCTGCAGTCAGGTAGAACATTACCGCTGCTGCAGTCAGGTAGAATATTACCGCTGCTGCAGTCAGGTAGAACATTACCGCTGCTGCAGTCAGGTAGAATATTACCGCTGCTGCAGTCAGGTAGAACATTACCGCTGCTGCAGTCAGGTAGCATGGTACCGCTGTTGCAGTCAGGAAGAACATTACCGCTGCCGCAGTCAGGTAGAATAGTACCGCTGTTGCAGTCAGGTAGGATATTACCGCTGCTGCAGTCAGGTAGAACATTACCGCTGCCGCAGTCAGGTAGAATATTACCGCTGTTGCAGTCAGGTAGAAATTAACGCTGCTGCAGTCAGGTAGAACATTAACGCTGCTGCAGTCAGGTAGAACATTAACGCTGCTGCAGTCAGGTAGAATATTACCGCTGCCGCAGTCAGGCAGCACGGTACCGCGTTGCAGTCAGGTAGCATAGTACCGCTGTTGCAGTCAGGTAGCATAGTACCGCCGCTGCAGTCAGGTAGCATAGTACCGCTGTTGCAGTCAGGTAGCATAGCACCGCTGCTGCAGTCAGGTAGCATGGCACCGCTGCTGCAGTCAGGTAGCTGGTACCGCTGCTGCAGTCAGGTAGCATGGTACCGCTGTTGCAGTCAGGTAGCATGGTACCGCTGCTGCAGTCAGGTAGCATGGTACCGCTGTTGCAGTCAGGTAGCACATTACCGCTGTTGCAGTCAGGTAGAATATTACCGCTGTTGCAGTCAGGTAGAATATTACCGCTGTTGCAGTCAGGTAGCACATTACCGCTGTTGCAGTCAGGTAGCATGGTACCGCTGTTGCAGTCAGGTAGAATGGCACCGCTGTTGCAGTCAGGTAGAACATTACCGCTGCTGCAGTCAGGTAGAATATTACCGCTGTTGCAGTCAGGTAGAACATTACCGCTGCTGCAGTCAGGTAGAATATTACCGCTGCTGCAGTCAGGTAGAACATTACCGCTGTTGCAGTCAGGTAGCACATTACCGCTGCTGCAGTCAGGTAGCACGGCACCGCTGTTGCAGTCAGGTAGCATGGTACCGCTGCTGCAGTCAGGTAGAATATTACCGCCGTTGCAGTCAGGTAGAACATTACCGCTGCTGCAGTCAGGTAGAATATTACCGCTGTTGCAGTCAGGTAGAATATTACCGCTGCTGCAGTCAGGTAGAACAGTACCGCTGCCGCAGTCAGGTAGAACAGTACCGCTGCTGCAGTCAGGTAGAACATTACCGCTGCTGCAGTCAGGTAGCATAGCACCGCGTCGCAGTCAGGTAGCACTGTACCGCTGCTGCAGTCAGGTAGCACAGCACCGCTGCTGCAGTCAGGTAGCACAGCACCGCTGCTGCAGTCAGGTAGCATGGCACCGCTGTTGCAGTCAGGTAGAATATTACCGCTGTTGCAGTCAGGTAGAATATTACCGCGCTGCAGTCAGGTAGCATATACCGCTGTTGCAGTCAGGTAGAATATTACCGCTGTTGCAGTCAGGTGGCATAGTAACGCTGTTGCAGTCAGGTGGCACAGCACCGCTGTTGCAGTCAGGTAGAACATTACCGCTGCTGCAGTCAGGTAGAATATTACCGCTGTTGCAGTCAGGTAGAATATTACCGCTGTTGCAGTCAGGTAGCATGGTCCCGCTGCTGCAGTCAGGTAGCATGGTACCGCTGCTGCAGTCAGGTAGAATATTACCGCTGCTGCAGTCAGGTAGAATATTACCGCTGCTGCAGTCAGGTAGAACATTACCGCTGTTGCAGTCAGGTAGCACATTACCGCTGTTGCAGTCAGGTAGAATATTACCGCTGCTGCAGTCAGGTAGCATATTACCGCTGCTGCAGTCAGGGTAGCATGGTACCGCTGTTGCAGTCAGGAAGAATACTACCGCTGCTGCAGTCAGGTAGAACATTACCGCTGCTGCAGTCAGGTAGGATATTACCGCTGCTGCAGTCAGGTAGAACATTACCGCCGCCGCAGTCAGGTAGAACATTACCGCTGCTGCAGTCAGGTAGAATATTAACGCTGCTGCAGTCAGGCAGAACATTAACGCCGTTGCAGTCAGGTAGAACATTAACGCTGTTGCAGTCAGGTAGAATATTACCGCTGTTGCAGTCAGGTAGCATGGTACCGCTGCTGCAGTCAGGTAGCATAGTACCGCTGCTGCAGTCAGGTAGAATAGTACCGCTGTTGCAGTCAGGTAGCACAGCACCGCTGCTGCAGTCAGGTAGCACATTACCGCTGCTGCAGTCAGGTAGCATGGTACCGCTGCTGCAGTCAGGTAGCATGGTACCGCTGCTGCAGTCAGGTAGCATGGCACCGCTGCTGCAGTCAGGTAGGATGGCACCGCTGCTGCAGTCAGGTAGCATGGTACCGCTGTTGCAGTCAGGTAGCATAGCACCGCTGCTGCAGTCAGGTAGCATAGTACCGCTGCTGCAGTCAGGTAGCATAGTACCGCTGCTGCAGTCAGGTAGCATAGTACCGCTGCTGCAGTCAGGTAGCATAGTACCGCTGCTGCAGTCAGGTAGAACATTACCGCTGCCGCAGTCAGGTAGAATATTACCGCCGCTGCAGTCAGGTAGAACATTACCGCCGCTGCAGTCAGGTAGAACAGTAACGCGCTGCATCAGGTAGAATAGCACCGCTGCCGCAGTCAGGTAGCACATTACCGCTGCCGCAGTCAGGTAGCATAGTACCGCTGCTTGCAGTCAGGTAGCATAGTACCGCAGCTGCAGTCAGGCAGCATAGTACCGCCGCTGCAGTCAGGTAGCATATTACCGCTGCTGCAGTCAGGTAGAACATTACCGCTGCTGCAGTCAGGTAGAACATTACCGCTGCTGCAGTCAGGTAGAACATTACCGCTGCTGCAGTCAGGTAGCATAGTACCGCTGCTGCAGTCAGGTAGCATAGCACCGCTGCTGCAGAGGCGGCAAGTACCGCTGCCGCAGTCAGGTAGCACATTACCGCTGCTGCAGTCAGGTAGAACATTACCGCTGCCGCAGTCAGGTAGAACAGTACCGCTGCTGCAGTCAGGTAGAACATTACCGCTGCTGCAGTCAGGTAGAACATTACCGCTGCTGCAGTCAGGTAGAACATCACCGCCGCTGCAGTCAGGTAGCATGGTACCGCTGTTGCAGTCAGGTAGCATGGTACCGCTGCTGCAGTCAGGTAGAATATTACCGCCGCTGCAGTCAGGCAGAACATACCGCTGCCGCAGTCAGGTAGCATAGCACCGCTGTTGCAGTCAGGTAGAATAGTACCGCTGCTGCAGTCAGGTAGAATATTACCGCTGCTGCAGTCAGGTAGCAAAATTACCGCTGCTGCAGTCAGGTAGCACGGTACCGCTGTTGCAGTCAGGTAGAACATTACCGCTGCTGCAGTCAGGTAGCATATTACCGCTGCTGCAGTCAGGTAGCACACACCGCTGCTGCAGTCAGGTAGCACAGACCGCTGCCGCAGTCAGGTAGCATAGCACCGCTGCTGCAGTCAGGTAGCAAAAGCACCGCTGCTGCAGCCAGGTAGAACATTACCGCTGCCGCAGTCAGGTAGCATATTACCGCTGTTGCAGTCAGGTAGCATGGTACCGCTGTTGCAGTCAGGTAGCATGGTACCGCTGCTGCAGTCAGGTAGAATATTACCGCCGCTGCAGTCAGGTAGAACATTACCGCTGCTGCAGTCAGGTAGAACATTACCGCCGCTGCAGTCAGGTAGAACATTACCGCTGCTGCAGTCAGGTAGAATATTACCGCTGTCGCAGTCAGGTAGAACATTACCGCGCTGCAGTCAGGTAGAATGGCACCGCTGTTGCAGAAAGGTAGAACATTACCGCTGCTGCAGTCAGGTAGAACATTACCGCTGCTGCAGTCAGGTAGAACATTACCGCTGCTGCAGTCAGGTAGAACATTACCGCCGCTGCAGTCAGGTAGAACATTACCGCTGCTGCAGTCAGGTAGAACAGTACCGCTGTTGCAGTCAGGTAGCACAGTACCGCTGCTGCAGTCAGGTAGCATGGCACCGCCGTTGCAGTCAGGCAGCATGGTACCGCTGTTGCAGTCAGGTAGCAGGCACCGCTGCCGCAGTCAGGTAGCATGGTACCGCTGCTGCAGTCAGGTAGCATGGTACCGCTGTTGCAGTCAGGTAGCACAGTACCGCTGTTGCAGTCAGGTAGAACATTACCGCTGTTGCAGTCAGGTAGAACATTACCGCTGCTGCAGTCAGGTAGCACAGTACCGCTGTTGCAGTCAGGTAGAATATTACCGCTGCTGCAGTCAGGTAGCATGGCACCGCTGCTGCAGTCAGGTAGAACATTACCGCTGCTGCAGTCAGGTAGAATATTACCGCTGCTGCAGTCAGGTAGAATAGTACCGCTGCTGCAGTCAGGTAGAACATTACCGCTGCTGCAGTCAGGTAGAATATTACCGCCGTTGCAGTCAGGTAGCATATTACCGCTGTTGCAGTCAGGTAGCATGGTACCGCTGTTGCAGTCAGGTAGCATAGCACCGCTGCCGCAGTCAGGTAGAACATTACCGCTGCTGCAGTCAGGTAGAATATTACCGCTGTTGCAGTCAGGTAGAACATTACCGCTGCTGCAGTCAGGTAGAACATTACCGCCGCTGCAGTCAGGTAGAACATTACCGCGCTGCAGTCAGGTAGAATAGTACCGCTGTTGCAGTCAGGTAGAACATTACCGCCGCTGCAGTCAGGTAGAATAGTACCGCTGCCGCAGTCAGGTAGCATAGTACCGCTGCCGCAGTCAGGTAGCATAGCACCGCTGCCGCAGTCAGGTAGAATAGCACCGCTGCCGCAGTCAGGTAGCAAGCACCGCTGCTGCAGTCAGGTAGCAGAGTACCGCTGCTGCAGTCAGGTAGAACATTACCGCTGCTGCAGTCAGGTAGCATGGCACCGCTGCCGCAGTCAGGTAGCATGGTACCGCTGTTGCAGTCAGGTAGGATGGCACCGCTGCTGCAGTCAGGTAGCACGGTACCGCTGCCGCAGTCAGGTAGCATGGCACCGCTGCTGCAGTCAGGTAGCACAGCACCGCTGCTGCAGTCAGGTAGCATAGCACCGCCGCTGCAGTCAGGTAGCACAGCACCGCTGCTGCAGTCAGGTAGCATAGTACCGCTGCTGCAGTCAGGTAGAATATTACCGCTGCTGCAGTCAGGTAGAACATTACCGCTGCTGCAGTCAGGTAGAACATTACCGCTGTCGCAGTCAGGTAGAATATTAACGCTGCCGCAGCCAGGTAGAATAGCATCGCTGCCGCAGTCAGGTAGCACAGTACCGCTGCTGCAGTCAGGTAGCATAGCACCGCTGTTGCAGTCAGGTAGCATAGTACCGCAGCTGCAGTCAGGTAGCATAGCACCGCTGCTGCAGTCAGGTAGCACAGCACCGCTGTTGCAGTCAGGTAGAACATTACCGCTGTTGCAGTCAGGTAGAACATTACCGCTGCTGCAGTCAGGTAGAACATTAACGCTGCTGCATCAGGTAGAACAGCACGCTGCTGCAGTCAGGCAGCATGTACCGCTGCCGCAGTCAGGTAGCACAGTACCGCTGCTGCAGTCAGGTAGCATAGCACCGCTGCTGCAGTCAGGTAGAATATTACCGCTGCCGCAGTCAGGTGGCACAGTAACGCTGTTGCAGTCAGGTAGCATAGTACCGCTGTTGCAGTCAGGTAGAATATTACCGCTGCCGCAGTCAGGTAGAACATTACCGCTGTTGCAGTCAGGTAGCATATTACCGCTGCTGCAGTCAGGTAGCATGGTCCCGCTGTTGCAGTCAGGTAGCATGGTACCGCTGCTGCAGTCAGGTAGAATATTACCGCTGCTGCAGTCAGGTAGAATATTACCGCTGCTGCAGTCAGGTAGAATATTACCGCTGCTGCAGTCAGGTAGCATAGTACCGCTGCCGCAGTCAGGTAGAATATTACCGCTGCTGCAGTCAGGTAGCATATTACCGCTGCTGCAGTCAGGTAGCATGGCACCGCTGCTGCAGTCAGGAAGAATATTACCGCCGTTGCAGTCAGGTAGAATATTACCGCCGCTGCAGTCAGGTAGGATATTACCGCTGCTGCAGTCAGGTAGAACATTACCGCTGCTGCAGTCAGGGTAGAACATTACCGCTGCCGCAGTCAGGTAGAATATTAACGCTGTTGCAGTCAGGTAGAACAGTAACGCTGCTGCAGTCAGGTAGAACATTAACGCTGCTGCAGTCAGGTAGAATATACCGCTGCCGCAGTCAGGTAGCATGGTACCGCTGCTGCAGTCAGGTAGCATAGCACCGCGCTGCAGTCAGGTAGCATAGCACCGCTGCTGCAGTCAGGTAGCAGGCACCGCTGCTGCAGTCAGGTAGCATGGTACCGCTGCTGCAGTCAGGTAGCATAGTACCGCTGCTGCAGTCAGGTAGCATGGCACCGCTGCCGCAGTCAGGTAGCATGGTACCGCTGCTGCAGTCAGGTAGCACAGTACCGCTGCCGCAGTCAGGTAGCATAGCACCGCTGTTGCAGTCAGGTAGCACGGCACCGCTGCTGCAGTCAGGTAGCATAGCACCGCTGCTGCAGTCAGGTAGAACAGTACCGCTGCTGCAGTCAGGTAGAACATTACCGCTGCTGCAGTCAGGTAGAACATACCGCCGCTGCAGTCAGGTAGAACATTACCGCTGCCGCAGCCAGGTAGAATAGTATCGCTGCTGCAGTCAGGTAGAACAGTACCGCTGTTGCAGTCAGGTAGCATAGCACCGCTGTTGCAGTCAGGTAGCACAGCACCGCAGCTGCAGTCAGGTAGCATAGTACCGCTGCTGCAGTCAGGTAGCATAGTACCGCTGTTGCAGTCAGGTAGAACATTACCGCTGCTGCAGTCAGGTAGAACATTACCGCTGCTGCAGTCAGGTAGAACATTACCGCTGCTGCAGTCAGGTAGAACATACCGCCGTCGCAGTCAGGTAGAACAGCACCGCTGCCGCAGTCAGGTAGCATATTACCGCTGTTGCAGTCAGGTAGCATAGTACCGCTGTTGCAGTCAGGTAGCATAGTACCGCACTGCAGTCAGGTAGCATAGCACCGCGCTGCAGTCAGGTAGAATATTACCGCTGTTGCAGTCAGGTAGAACATTACCGCTGTTGCAGTCAGGTAGAACATTACCGCTGTTGCAGTCAGGTAGAACATTACCGCTGCTGCAGTCAGGTAGCATAGTACCGCTGCTGCAGTCAGGTAGCATAGTACCGCGTTGCAGTCAGGTGGCATAGTACCGCTGCTGCAGTCAGGTAGCATAGTACCGCTGCTGCAGTCAGGTAGAACATTACCGCTGCTGCAGTCAGGTAGAAATTACCGCCGCTGCAGTCAGGTAGCATGGCACCGCTGCTGCAGTCAGGTAGAACAGTACCGCTGCCGCAGTCAGGTAGAACAGCACCGCGCGCAGTCAGGTAGCACAGTACCGCGCTGCAGTCAGGTAGCATGGTACCGCTGTTGCAGTCAGGTAGCATGGTACCGCTGTTGCAGTCAGGTAGAATATTACCGCTGCTGCAGTCAGGTAGAATATTACCGCTGCTGCAGTCAGGTAGAATAGTACCGCCGCTGCAGTCAGGTAGAACATTACCGCTGCTGCAGTCAGGTAGAATATTACCGCTGCCGCAGTCAGGTAGCAAATACCGCTGCTGCAGTCAGGTAGCATGGTACCGCTGCTGCAGTCAGGTAGAACATTACCGCCGTTGCAGTCAGGTAGAACATTACCGCTGCTGCAGTCAGGTAGAATATTATCGCTGCTGCAGTCAGGTAGCATATTACCGCTGCTGCAGTCAGGTGGCAGAGCACCGCTGCTGCAGTCAGGTGGCAAAAGCACCGCTGCTGCAGTCAGGTAGAACATTACCGCTGCTGCAGTCAGGTAGAATATTACGCTGTTGCAGTCAGGTAGCATGGTCCCGCGTTGCAGTCAGGTAGCATGGTACCGCTGCTGCAGTCAGGTAGAATATTACCGCTGCTGCAGTCAGGTAGAATAGTACCGCTGCTGCAGTCAGGTAGAATAGTACCGCCGTTGCAGTCAGGTAGCATAGTACCGCTGCTGCAGTCAGGCAGAATATTACCGCTGCTGCAGTCAGGTAGAACATTACCGCTGCTGCAGTCAGGTAGAATGGTACCGCTGCCGCAGACAGGTAGAACATTACCGCTGCTGCAGTCAGGTAGAATAGTACCGCTGCTGCAGTCAGGTAGAACAGCACCGCGCTGCAGTCAGGTAGAACAGTACCGCTGCTGCAGTCAGGTAGAATAGCACCGCTGCTGCAGTCAGGTAGAACATTACCGCTGCTGCAGTCAGGTAGAACATTACCGCGCCGCAGCAGGTAGCATGGCACCGCTGCTGCAGTCAGGTAGCATGGTACCGCCGCTGCAGTCAGGTAGCATGGTACCGCTGTTGCAGTCAGGTAGCATGGTACCGCTGTTGCAGTCAGGTAGCATGGACCGCTGTTGCAGTCAGGTAGCATATTACCGCTGCTGCAGTCAGGTAGAATATTACCGCTGTTGCAGTCAGGTAGAATATTACCGCCGTTGCAGTCAGGTAGCATATTAGCTGCTGCAGTCAGGTAGCATATTACCGCGCCGCAGTCAGGTAGCACGGTACCGCTGCCGCAGTCAGGTAGAATATTACCGCTGCTGCAGTCAGGTAGAACATTACCGCTGCTGCAGTCAGGTAGAATATTACCGCTGCTGCAGTCAGGTAGAACATTACCGCTGCTGCAGTCAGGTAGAATATTACCGCTGCTGCAGTCAGGTAGCATATTACCGCTGCTGCAGTCAGGTAGCACGGTACCGCTGCCGCAGTCAGGTAGCATGGCACCGCTGTTGCAGTCAGGTAGAATATTACCGCTGCTGCAGTCAGGTAGAACAGTACCGCTGCTGCAGTCAGGTAGAACATTACCGCTGTTGCAGTCAGGTAGAACATTACCGCCGCTGCAGTCAGGTAGAACAGTACGCTGCCGCAGTCAGGTAGAATAGCACCGCTGCTGCAGTCAGGTAGAATATTACCGCTGCTGCAGTCAGGTAGCACAGCACCGCTGCTGCAGTCAGGTAGCATTGTACGCCGCTGCAGTCAGGTAGCAAGCACGCTGCCGCAGTCAGGTAGCATAGCACCGCCGCCGCAGTCAGGTAGCACGGCATCGCTGCCGCAGTCAGGTAGAACATTACCGCTGCTGCAGTCAGGTAGAACATTACCGCTGCTGCAGTCAGGTAGCATATTACCGCTGCCGCAGTCAGGTAGAACAGTACCGCCGCTGCAGTCAGGTGGCACAGTAACGCCGCTGCAGTCAGGTAGCACAGTACCGCCGCTGCAGTCAGGTAGAATATTACCGCTGCTGCAGTCAGGTAGAACATTACCGCTGTTGCAGTCAGGTAGCATATCACCGCTGCTGCAGTCAGGTAGAATGGTACCGCCGTTGCAGTCAGGTAGCATGGCACCGCTGTTGCAGTCAGGTAGAACATTACCGCCGCCGCAGTCAGGTAGAATATTACCGCTGCCGCAGTCAGGTAGAATATTACCGCTGCTGCAGTCAGGTAGCATATTACCGCTGCTGCAGTCAGGTAGAATATTACCGCTGCTGCAGTCAGGTAGCATATTACCGCCGCCGCAGTCAGGTAGCATGGTACCGCTGCTGCAGTCAGGAAGAATATTACCGCTGCCGCAGTCAGGTAGAACATTACCGCCGCTGCAGTCAGGTAGGATAATACCGCTGCTGCAGTCAGGTAGAACATTACCGCTGCTGCAGTCAGGTAGAACATTACCGCCGCTGCAGTCAGGTAGAATAGTAACGCCGCTGCAGTCAGGTAGAATAGTAACGCCGCTGCAGTCAGGTAGAACATTAACGCTGCTGCAGTCAGGTAGAACATTACCGCGCTGCAGTCAGGTAGCATGGTACCGCGCTGCAGTCAGGTAGCATAGTACCGCTGCTGCAGTCAGGTAGCATAGCACCGCTGTGCAGTCAGGTAGCATAGCACCGCGTGCAGTCAGGTAGCATAGTACCGCTGCCGCAGTCAGGTAGCATAGTACCGCTGCTGCAGTCAGGTAGCATAGACCGCTGCTGCAGTCAGGTAGCACGGCACCGCTGCTGCAGTCAGGTAGCATGGCACCGCTGCCGCAGTCAGGTAGGATGGTACCGCTGCTGCAGCAGGTAGCATGGACGCTGTTGCAGTCAGGTAGCATGGCACCGCTGCTGCAGTCAGGTAGCATATACCGCTGCCGCAGCCAGGTAGCATAGTACCGCAGCTGCAGTCAGGTAGCATAGTACCGCTGCCGCAGTCAGGTAGCATAGTACCGCTGCCGCAGTCAGGTAGAATATTACGCGCCGCAGTCAGGTAGAACATTACCGCTGCCGCAGTCAGGTAGAACAGTACCGCGCTGCAGTCAGGTAGAATATTAACGCCGCTGCAGCCAGGTAGAACAGCACCGCGCGCAGTCGGAAGAATTACCGCCGCTGCAGTCAGGTAGCACAGTACCGCTGCCGCAGTCAGGTAGCATAGCACCGCAGCCGCAGTCAGGTAGCATAGCACCGCCGCCGCAGCCAGGTAGCACAATACCGCTGCCGCAGCAGGAGACATTACGCCGCCGCAGTCAGGTAGAACATTACCGCCGCTGCAGCCAGGTAGAACATTACCGCTGCTGCAGTCAGGTAGAATATTACCGCTGCCGCAGTCAGGTAGCACAGCACCGCGCCGCAGTCAGGTAGCAGCACGCTGCTGCAGACAGGTGGCATAGCACCGCCGCTGCAGTCAGGTAGCATAATACCGCCGCTGCAGTCAGGTAGAACATTACCGCTGCTGCAGTCAGGTAGAACGTACGCGCTGCAGTCAGGTAGCATGGCACCGCTGCTGCAGTCAGGAAGAACATTACCGCTGCTGCAGTCAGGTAGAATATTACCGCCGTTGCAGTCAGGTAGCATAGCACCGGTGCAGTCAGGTAGCATGGCACCGCTGCCGCAGTCAGGTAGAATGGCACCGCTGCTGCAGTCAGGTAGAATATTACCGCTGCTGCAGTCAGGTAGAATATTACCGCCGCTGCAGTCAGGTAGAATAGTACCGTGCTGCAGTCAGGTAGAATAATACCGCTGTGCAGCAGGTAGAACAAGGCGCAGTCAGGTAGAATGGTACCGCTGTTGCAGTCAGGTAGAACAGAACCGGCGCAGTCAGGTAGAATAGCACCGCCGCCGCAGTCAGGTAGCATAGTACCGCTGCTGCAGTCAGGTAGAATATTACCGCTGCTGCAGTCAGGTAGCATAGTACCGCTGCCGCAGTCAGGTAGCAAAAGTACCGCTGTTGCAGTCAGGTAGAATATTACCGCCGCCGCAGTCAGGTAGAATATTACCGCTGTTGCAGTCAGGTAGCATGGTACCGCTGTGCAGTCAGGTAGCAGGTACCGCTGTTGCAGTCAGGTAGAATAGTACCGCTGCTGCAGTCAGGTAGAATATTACCGCTGCTGCAGTCAGGTAGAACAGTACCGCTGCTGCAGTCAGGCAGCATATTACCGCTGCCGCAGTCAGGTAGAATATTACCGCCGCTGCAGTCAGGTAGAACATTACCGCCGCCGCAGTCAGGTAGAACAGCACCGCCGCTGCAGACAGGTAGAATATTACGCCGCTGCAGTCAGGAGAATAGTACCGCGCTGCAGTCAGGTAGAATATTACCGCTGCTGCAGCAGGTAGAATAGTACCGCTGTTGCAGTCAGGTAGAACATTACCGCTGCTGCAGCTGAGGTAGAATATTACCGCTGTTGCAGTCAGGTAGAATAGTACCGCTGCCGCAGTCAGGGCAGAATAGCACCGCTGCCGCAGTCAGGTAGCATAGTACGTGCCGCAGTCAGGTAGAAATACCGCTGCTGCAGTCAGGTAGCATGGTACCGTTGCAGTCAGGTAGCATGGTACCGCTGCTCAGTCAGGTAGAATATTACCGCTGCCGCAGTAGGTAGAATATTACGCTGTTGCAGTCAGGTAGAATAGTACCGCTGTTGCAGTCAGGTAGCATGGTAACGCTGTTGCAGTCAGGTAGCATAGTACGCTGTTGCAGTCAGGTAGAATAGTACCGCTGTTGCAGTCAGGTAGAATATTACCGCGTTGCAGTCAGGTAGAATATTACCGCTGCTGCAGTCAGGTAGCATGGACGCAGCCGCAGTCAGGCAGCATAGTACCACCGTGCAGTCAGGTAGAACGGTACCGCTGTGCAGTCAGGTAGCATAGTAGCGCTGCTGCAGTCAGGTAGCATGGTACCGCCGCTGCAGTCAGGTAGAATATTACCGCTGCTGCAGTCAGGGTAGAATATTACCGCTGCTGCAGTCAGGTAGAATATTACCGCTGCCGCAGTCAGGTAGCATAGGCTGCTGCAGTCAGGTAGAAAGACCGTGTTGCAGACAGGTAGCAGGCACCGCCGCTGCAGTCAGGTAGAATATTACCGCTGCTGCAGTCAGGTAGAACATTACCGCTGCCGCAGTCAGGTAGAACAGTACCGCTGCTGCATCAGGTAGAATAGTACCGCTGCTGCAGTCAGGTAGAATATACGGCTGCAGTCAGGTAGCATATTACGCTGCGCAGTCAGGCAGCACAGTACCGCTGCTGCAGTCAGGTGAGAATGGACCGCTGCTGCAGTCAGGTAGAATATTACCGCTGTTGCAGTCAGGTAGAATATTACCGCTGCCGCAGTCAGGAGAATAGCACCGCTGCCGCAGTCAGGTAGAAATTACCGCTGCTGCAGTCAGGTAGAACATTACCGCTGTTGCAGTCAGGTAGAATAGCACCGCGTTGCAGTCAGGTAAATAGTACCGCTGTGCAGTCAGGTAGAAATTACCGCTGTGCAGTCAGGAGCATGGTACCGTGTTGCAGCAGGTAGCATGGTACCGCCGTTGCAGTCAGGTAGAATATTACCGCTGCGCAGTAGGTAGAATATACCGGTGCAGCAGGTAGAATGGTACCGCTGCTGCAGTCAGGTAGCAGGTAACGCTTTGCAGTCAGGTAGCATGGTACCGCTGCTGCAGTCAGGTGGCATAGCACCGCTGTTGCAGTCAGGTAGAACAGTACCGCTGCTGCAGTCAGGTAGAACATTACCGCTGCTGCAGTCAGGTAGCATAGTACGCTGCAGTAGTAGCAGCAACGCGCTGCAGTCAGGTAGAATGGCACCGCTGCCGCAGTCAGGTAGCAGGTACCGCTGTTGCAGTCAGGTAGATGGTACGCTGGCAGTCAGGTAGCATATTACCGCTGCTGCAGTCAGGTAGAATATTACCGGCTGCAGTCAGGTAGAATAGTACGGCTGAGCAGGTAGAATAGTACCGCGCTGCAGCAGGTAGCACCGTGCCGCAGTCAGGTAGCAGGTAGTGTGCAGTAGGTAGAAAGTAGCGCCGTTGCAGTCAGGTAGAACATTACCGCTGCCGCGAGTCAGGTAGAACATTACCGCCGCTGCAGTCAGGTAGAATATTACCGCTGCCGCAGTCAGGTAGAACAACACCGCTGCTGCAGTCAGGTAGCATAGTACCGTGCCGCAGTCAGGAGCATGGAACGCTGCTGCAGTCAGGTAGAAATGGCACCGCTGCTGCAGTCAGGTAGAACATTACGCGTTGCATCAGGTAGAACATACCGGTGCAGTCAGGTAGAACATACCGCGCTGCAGCAGGTAGAAATTAGGCCGCAGTCAGGTAGAATAGAGCTGCCGCAGTCAGGTAGAACAGTAGCTGCTGCAGTCAGGTAGAACAGTACCGCTGCTGCAGTCAGGTAGCATAGTACCGCCGTTGCAGTCAGGTAGAATTGTACGCTGTTGCATAGGTAGCATAGCACGCCGCTGCAGTCAAGCATAGTAGCGCTCTGCAGCCAGGTAGATGGAAGCCGCCGCAGTCAGGTAGAATATACGCCCGCAGTAGGTAGAACATTACCGCTGCCGCAGCAGTAGAAAACTGTGCAGTAGGTAGAAAACGCTGCTGCAGAGGGTAGACATAGTAAGGTGCAGCCAGGGGCATACACGGTTGCACAGGCAGAAATACGTGTTGCAGTCAGGTAGAATATTACTGCTGCAGTCAGGTAGCAATTACGCTGCTGCAGTCAGGTAGCAGGTACCGCTGTTGCAGTCAGGTAGAATGGTACGCTGTTGCAGCTCAGGTAGAATATTACCGCTGGCAGAGGTAGAATATTACGGCACAGGTAGAATATTAGTGCAGTCAGTAGCATATTACGCTGTTGCAGTCAGGTAGAATATTACCGGTTGCAGTCAGGTAGCATATTACCGCGCTGCAGTCAGGTAGCAGGGTACCGCTGCTGCAGTCAGGAAGAATATTACCGCTGCTGCAGTCAGGCAGAATATTACGCTGCGCAGTCAGGTAGAATATTAAGCTGCTGCAGTCAGGTAGAATATTAACGCTGTTGCAGTCAGGAGAATATTACTGTGCAGTCAGGTAGAATGGCACGCTGCTGCAGTCAGGTAGAATAGTACGCCGTGCAGTAGGTAGCATAGAGGTGAGTCAGGTAGCATAGTACCGGTGCAGTAGGAAGAATAGTATCCGCAGTCAGGTAGAAATAGTACGCCGTTGCAGTTTTGGTAGAAGAGAACGCCCTGCAGCTCAGGTAGAATGGTACCGCTGCCGCAGTCAGGTAGCAGGTACCGCTGTGCAGTAGGTAGAATGGTACCGCTG